>NC_139841.1:12949820-13032320 GCF_963691815.1 Echiichthys vipera
ACCCTTTGGTGCATTCAGCCAAACAGGTTAATGTTGATGTCTCACTTGCCAATCATCTTGTGGCAAGGTGAAAATTGTGACTTTTGCAGGTGTAAGGCATTTCTATATGTATCTAGGGCTGCCTCCAGAGTTTTCATTTGACTGCAGTTGTTATGACTTTGGGTCAAGGAAATTGTCTGTGCCCAGTCAAAAGTGTTGAAATGCATCAAACCAAATGTGGTCTGAAATGCATCAAACCAAAACATGGCATTTTGCTAAATTTAGTAGAGGATTTTTGCAGCTGACAACCTCTGATATTTATTTTATATTTTGATGACAGACTGGGCCTAAAATCAAGGATCGGAGTTTGCATGTTCTCCCTGTGTCCGCAATTTCCCAGCTTGGGATCAATAAAGTATTTCTATTCTATTCTACTCTATTCTATTTTATGGTGGACACACACCTAATGGGGGCTTAAAGACACAGCCGTTAGACAGAGGGTGAATAGGGGGATGTTCAGACAGACAGTATGAGATAAATAATGTGTTTTTTGAGCCACAAAGGATGTAAACATGTTATATTACTGCACTGACAAGAAGGATATCATCATGCTTCATCATCAACCAAATCCTACCCAGGATGGTAATGAATTGTTTATCACCACCATTGTGGCAAACACAATTAGCCTAGTTGCACAACTGAAGTGGGTCACACAGCTGTACTCCTCTTTGGCTGTATCAATGTTTTTAGTATATGTTGTTTTTACTTGCTTTTTCCTTTGAAATGTGTTAAAGACAGTTACTGACTACATCAACACAGGGCGTAATGCTACATTTAGTGCAACTTTAAGGGCCAAGCCAGACATCCGGCATGAACAGTGTTGCAGCTGCGTCACTGAAACAGCTGTAGCTCACACATATGTGTTGTCCACACATACAGCAGTTGTTGCTGCGGTGCTGTTGCTGCGGTGCCCTATCTCTATTGAGTTTGCCTTTGAGAATGGCCATACATAATATAATGTTAAATTGTATTTCATTATGAATGTAATTTATCTTTGTTTTAGACAATATTAGACGGTTAAAAAGCTAATGTTAGCACCTGTGCTAGCACCAAACAACCTGTTGCTATAGCTGCTGCTGAGCTGTGGCTCTAGTTGTAGAGAGGGTTGGGCAAAACACTTCACCTACCGTGCCTCGTCTGAATGCTGTATGTTTGAGGCAGTGGTCGGAGGGGTCGGAGGGGCCGTAGGTGCTGAATGGCGGCCTAGAGAAGTGCCATGGTATTATTATTATTATCACTATTATTATTATGACTTCAATATTGGACAACCCCTTCAGTGGACCAAAATTGGACATCCAAAAATGACAGAAAATACATCACTCCGACGTCACATTGCGCAAGTTGAGTGCATGCTCTTCATAAACCTACATCAAGGTTCAAGGTATCTTTATTATCCCAGGGGGGGCAATTGTTGCACAGCCAGCAGTACCCATATGACACAAAAATTAGTAAAATAATTATAATAAATACAGAGTATACACAATTTCTCATTGTTTAAAAGACCAATAGCAGCAGGGACATAAGCGTTCTTAAGTCTATTGGTCCTGCAACATGGCAGGATGTATTTTCGTCCAGACAGAAGCGACACAAACTCTTTCGACGGGGGGTGGCTGGGATACTTCAATGCAGGGTTTGGTCAATTTCTACATGTTAACAGTTATTGTATTAGTAGAATTAGAATTACTGACTTCCACTGGGGAAGTCAAATCAATCTGGCTCCAGCACTGATAGGATGAAAAAGGATTAATACTTGAAATAATGAATTTTAAGCCCTCTTGCCTTACAATTATTGATTGTTCTTCTGTCAACAATGTATAATGTGGTTATTGTTATTGTATGCCACAATGTTTTTGTTCTTGTTTATTAATGGGGCGAAAGAGGGGTTAAGATTCCGGGCTTTCTAAACTGAAAGACCGAACTGAATAGCATTTAGTGTTAAAAGTCTAAGCACATCAAAACGTTGGGACTGAAAGCTCTTTTTGTCCCCTGTCAGATGTTTGCTGCTGTAGTAAAACAATTTGAAGCACTTTTGAAGTGGGTCAGAGTAAATCCCAGTTGCAGATTCGGTGGTATCACTGGTTTATCTAAGCTGACAGACTTTCTGGATCAACAACTAAAACCCACTGGAGCATGAACTCTGTCTAGTTTTCAAAGTGTGTGTGCTTGTTTCTCTGTCTGGATGTCTGGGACGCCTGGCAGTATTTCAGTAAAGACAAACTGCCTGTAAAATTGCATGTCTGACACTAACAACATAGGCCTGAGAGAACATAGGACACACACGGAACAAATAGAAGACTAATCATTGATGTACAGAATCAGTTTTCAAGCATTATCAGCATCATTGCAGGGATAACAGGTTATTTCATGTTAATTTTTTTTCATTAACATGCTTTTCTTGTAAAAGTGTTTATAGTTCTTGATCACTGTCGAACATTTTAGAATGTTCCTGACGTTGTGAAAGCATTAGTAAAAAAAATAATAAAAGAACTAGACTGCACAGTGCTCCTTACCCTCTCTACCCCCAACCCACTTTTTGTAAATGTAGGTGGTGTAAAATGTAAATGCTATACATACATTCGTCAAAAATAATGTACACGTTAGAAATGTAATGTGATATTAGAAATGGAAGCAAAAATTATCATAATAGAATATAGAATATAAATAATTCAATTATATATCATTTGTAGTGCCAAATCATAAAGACAACACTCTGACTTATGATTTACATATACCCAACAATTCCCCCATGAGCAGCAACAAGTCGCACTTTCTTAAATAATAATAATGATTTTTTTATTATTATTATTATTATTATTATTATTATTATTATTAATTTTATTATTGTTATTATTATTATTATTATTATTAGTAGTAGTAGTAGTAGTAGTAGTAGTAGTAGTAGTAGTAGTAGTGGTAGTTGTATTATATACAGTATTAATCGATCATGTCCACACAGTGGCAACGAAATTATGGATTTAACAGACAGGAATGTCGAACAGACCGAGCTCTATGGATGACGGACATCTGTCTTGACCGGTTTGGGAGGAAGAAAAGGAGAGAGAAAGAGAGAAAAGACAGACACAAAGTCAGACACAAAGACAGACAGAAGGACAATTTCAGAGATGCAAGCAACCACAAAAGTAACAGTACTATAATAATATCTATAGTAATGTAATGGTAAATGGTAAATGGACTTATGGTAGCATTCACCCATTCACACAGACATCCACACTGATGGCAGTGGATCTACATACCATCTAATCTAACCATTCACACCACATTCACACACCCATGCGCAGCACGGGAGCAATTCAGGGTGCAGTGTCTTGCTCAAGGACACTTTGACATGACACCGGAGGAGCCGGGGATCGAACCGCCAATCTAAGTAGTAGTAATACTACTATAACATCATAATAATAATAATTCAATAACAGTATGAATTATTCTTATTCTTAGTCTTATTATTATTATTATGCATGTGTGTTATTATTATAAAAGTACAGTAAAAAAGAAATTTTACTTCCACTTTTAAATTTGATGAGCAGTGCCCTCTACTGGATATCTCCTGGCAGTGCAGTCACCATATTCTTATTTATCATGCACTGTTGCTGTAGACCAGGTCTGCCCAATCCTGCTCCTGGAGGGCCACTGTCCTGCATGTTTTAGGTTTCTCCCTGCTCTGACACACTCGAGTCTAACGATTTTCAAACCTGTGACACACTTCAGCTGCTTGATAACGAGCACATCATTAGATGCAGGTGTGTTGGAGCAGAGGGAAACCTAAAACATGCAGGACAGTGGCCCTCCAGGAGCCAGGTTGGCCAGCCCTGCTGTAGACAATGTACCATCTGTTGAATATGACCTCTATTACTTCACGTGTAAAACATCTTAGAATCCCAGCAGAATTATAAACCAACTGGGTTTTTTTTTCTAATGTAAGTCTATAGGAAACAAACCCCAACCTCTTTGGTTTCATAACCTGCATTTTCAGAATACATTTATACCAATTTTTTTGTTTCCCGTATCGTAATCTGAGTGTTTTGGAGCTAAAAAGAAACAGGACATCACAAGACAAACCAATGAAACTGATGTGTATGTTGGACATGTTTCATAATTCTGCAAACATCCCGTCCCATATTTTTTTTTAATACTATAATGACCCTCCAGGCATTTAGTAGGGGCTTTCTGACCTTTGTCTATTTTGACACTAACACTAGTTGTCGGCAGTCAGATATTTTCAAATGGCTTTAAATCCCCACAAGATGGCAGTATACTCCATACTTTAAAAAAGCAACATTAACTACCCCCACCAGTGATTTTGATTTTTACAGTATTTTCTAATAAAAAGGACATGAAAATCTCACTTTTTTACAATAATGGACCTTTAAAACTTTTTTTTTTTTTTTAAACATACCCAATTTATTTAGAATAAATTATTTTTTCAGTGAAAGACAATCCTTATCAAGTCAATTATGACAACGGTATCATCTCGCTTCTCTATTATTCAACATCAGAGCAGGTATCCTTAGATCTGGGATGAAGAAGCACTAATGAGCATACACGTGAGTTATTAGAATGTGCACTGTAACCCCATATGCAGCAGGTTGGAATTATAGAGGGGGTTACTATAGCATGTGTTAGAGAGTTTCAAAGGGTATAGAGGATGCATGCATGATGCCCATTTAAGGTCACCACTTTAAACCTGAAGAGCAGCCTCTGCATTACTGGCATACCGCACAATATGATAACCGTGGGCTCAACATGAACTGTCAGGAGGGGAAAGAGAAAGAGGAGGAGGGAGCAGAGAGAAGGCAGATAAGTTAGGAAGAAACAGTCTCTACAAGTGTAAACATCTAAATGTGTGACAGCCAGGAATGTGGCGTGTCTTGGCATTTTAAGAGACGTGACCTTCATCTTTCTCCTTTGAGCCTGAATGACATGTTGTCTGCTCTACTTTACACTAAACAGTGAGAAAGTCAACTGTTTTTTTCTGGCAATATTGTTAGATATGCATTTTTTCCTTTCTTTTCTGTACATTTTCAATCTAATTGCATTGAGCTTTTGTTTAAAATAAAAAGAATGTCTGCTTAGTCTAATGAATGCATATGGCAAATATTTAAAGTACGCTTAATGTACTCAATGAGTGTGTTGCACCGGCACTGAATCATTTCCAGGCTGTTCACATCAGGGTTAATCTACGAAGAGAAACATTTCAACAAGTTCCCTACAGAGAAAAAAAACACAAGATGATGGGAGGAAAGCAAGGAAAGAGAGAGAAAAAGGAAGATATGAAAAAAGAATAGAAGAAAGCAAGGTGAGGAATGTAAAAGGGGATAGAGAAAGTCAGAAAAGAGGGAGGGAAGGAAGGAAAAGAGGGATTGAATAAAGCGATATAAATAAAAAATAAAAAGAACAGACAAAAAATGCCAGAAGAAGTCCTAATACAGGTATATTAAAAAAGGCAGAGAGATGGATGGAAGATGAGATCTTGCTTTCCTTCTCCCCTCCAGTCACCCCCGCTAAATACTCAGCCAGCAGTTTATAGACCCAATAAAAAGTCTGCTGAGCCTCTTGTTTGGATAAATAACTAAGGAAAGCCCCCACAGACTAAACTGTTCTCACTACAGCACTTAACATCGAAAACATTTCTAGAATAAAAAACTGTTCAGGTGGCATTGCAAAATGTCATCAACCAACTCTTTAATGTAAGTGGTTAATATCAGTGTTACTTCAGTTCATCTACATCCTGTTTGTCTCATACCTTCATGATTTTCCAGACTGCTCCTTTTGGACTCATTATACATATTTTATGCAGTTTGACTGGTGGTTCTTTGATGTATGTTCTCTGCAGTTCTTGTGTGTACAAATGTCAGTTTTATTACATTCTATGCAATTTTGTATAAATATTCTCCATCACATTTCATGACAAGCATTCTCTTCAGGCCCAGGGGCCCTCCTGACCTGCAACATGTCACTGGGAGTGACACATACCAATCGTGATGCAAAATCAATACAAAAAAACATATAACTACAAAGCAATGCAAAGCAACTGCAAAATGACCAAAAAGAGCCACATAAAGACCAAAAAGAGAAACAAAATAGCCACAGAGACACAAAGAGAAACAAAATGACCACAAAGAGACACAAAATTACCATAAAGAACCACATAAAGGCCAAAAAGTGATACAAAATAACCAAAGAGACATAAACTGTTCTTACATACAAACCCCGCAAAATGTCAGCAGACTCTGGTCCTGACATAGTCAAATCCGTTCTCACTGGGAATACGTTTGGAATACATTTGGTTTAGGTGAGGGGTGGCACCTGGGTAGAGCATGCAGGATATGGACATGACGCAGATTACACCGAGGTGATGGAGCTGATTAATAAACAACAGAGTCTCTCTCCAGTTAGACATTGTTGTTGCCGTCTTTGTGTTAATCACCGTTCTTATTCACCCTCTGTAGTTTATTTTATTCTGGTTTGCGGCAAGAAACGTCATCTACACTAGCTTGCCATGGATTCACTGGGCAAAGAGCGGCTGTATTCACACATGGGCTCCCGCAGATATCAAACGGTCTTTGTAGGGAGCCTGCAGGGTAAAAAAGGTAAAGATGACCAGCTCGACTGATTTGGACATTTGCGTTCTCACTCCTCCGGGACAAAAAAAATAAACCGTGTCTCTAGTACCATGTAGGGAAGATGGTGGGGTCTTTTGCATTTGTCTGTGCCCAGTGGCCCATTGTCTCATAACCTGCCAATGTTCACACTAGTCTGCATTTATTTCAGGGTTTTCCCAAATAGTCTGACAAATCCTGCTCAGTATCATTCAGTCTTGTTTGACCATGCATCCATCTCATTTAAACTTGCAGGAATCTGGAGCCTACTTATTGAAGATACACTTTTTTTTTTTTTTTAGGAATGTAGAGGTTTGTGAGTCTCCTCTCTGCCTCTTTAAATGAATCCCTCCTCAGTCTCAAAGGGGAAAGGTTCTCAGGGTAGCAGCAGGGATGAGGCACGTTGGCCACTCCTTTCATTACACTGTAACCACCCTAAGGCTCTCTTTCTCTCTTTCTCCCTGCTGTCTCTTTGCCGTCCTCTGCATTCTATCCCGTTCTTTCATCTCGGCTATCTCACCTCCATCATCTCCATCACACACGCTTCTAGATTACTGCATCTTCTCACCTCATTCTCCTCACCGACAAATCCTTAATTTCTCTGTCTCTCATTGACATTACCACCTGCACATTTATACATACAAACACACAAGTGACCACTCTTTCTCTCTCTCTTTCTCTTTCTCTCTTTCTCTCTCTGTCTGTCTCTCTCTCTGTCTCACACACATGCTTACACCCATCCTCTCCTGCTAGCAGAGCGAGCAATGCAGGAGCAGCAGCGGCAGCGGCAGCAGCTGCTCTGACACATTCTGGCGTGACAACCACACCGAAAAAGGCAGGAGGAAAGAAGGAGGAGGAGAAGACAAGAAGGAGGGGAGGGAGGAGAAGGAGGAGGAGGAGAGGAAGAGAGAGTAGAGGTGGACACAACTCTGTCAAAAGGACAGCGGAGGAAGAGGAGAAGGGGAAGGAGAGCAGAAGGTGTTGCAGCCATGTCAGAGACACCTTTGCAGAGGAACGGCACAGCGACAGCACCGTAAGTACAGTTCCTTATGTTTCTATCTATCTTTGCCTCCATCTCTTCTCTCCTCGCCTGCATCCCTCCACCTCTCTCCTCTCCATCTGACAGGATGGGTTGTCATGGGAACGGGAGCTCCGTCATGGTGAGGCTGCTGCTCAGTCATGACTGGGAGAGGAGACCCGCCGTACACTGTGTACACTCCTCCCTCTCCTCTCTCTTTTCTTCATTCACCCTCACACTCTCTCCGCAAACCTCTCACCTAAACACTCATGGCTTTACTGTCTTGCTGCATTTTTTTCTCTTTCTCTTTCACTGTCTTTCTCTGTGTCTTCTATTCCTCTTTTTACAAAATCAGTCATGCACCCTTCATTTATTCATCTGTGTCCCTGTTCTTAACACTGTGGTACATTCAGATGTATGAGTGTGAATGGGTGTGTGTTAGCATAGTCAATGTGGAGACCGCAGGCTTGGGCCAGCCTCTGTGTTTCAGCACAGTCCGCCATGCTGCAGACCACTTCTTCCTGTGTCTGATGCATGTTTGAATCTGTGTTCACATGCATGTGTGTGTTCATGTTTCTGTTTGCTTACTCGTGGAAAACAAATGCCCATGCAAAGACAGAAGGAGAATTAAATACAACATCCTTCATCAGCACAGCATGATCAAATCAGTCTAAAAAAAAAAGACTTGAAATTTGTATTTGCATTCATGACTAATAGTCATAAAGCAAGACAGCAAGACAGATGCCATGCGAACAGAGGAGATGTGTTGAGAATCATTGATTTTTGTATTGAAAAATGTTGCTGTTCACATGCTGACTGTCAAATCCTAGATGATGTGTCCCAAAAGTACTAGATCGACAATATCAGCAAGTTTTCAAATCAATCTGACCCTTCAGCGAATGCTGCATACAAAGAGCATTCATATTTTACACAGGCCTCTTTAAAAGGCACAATACAAAACAGTATAAGAAAAAAAATACCCTTGTAGCCTAGTCCAAAATAAATCTGTTTCCATAGAAATAGAATGTTGGTAGAATGGACCTATTCAAATCGAGGTAGCAGGGTTATGACTAGAAAGAAAAGCTTAAACGGTCTCATTTTCCCAACCCACTTTAGATGAAATTCACTCTGATAATAATGTTTACTGTTTGTCAGTCCACAAATAAGACTAGAATTAGCTAGCTAGCGCACCCCGCGGTCCCCCCACTTGGATGCCGCTGGCAGATACTTCGATGGGTGGACAGCTAACGCGAAGTAGTCTCTTAGTAGTGGAGGGACCATAGACCCAGCGCCACAGCTGGCCACCAGCCTGCCTGCTGTTGGCCCTTATTCTCTGAAACTAGTCTAGCAAGCATGGTGGAATTAGCAGTCCGGCTAACTATTCAGCTGCGAAATAAAAAAAATAAAATAAAAAGGTCAAATTTAACAACTTAATGGATCATCCACACACTCTATGACCACGAAATTACATTGCTATTGCCAGATGGGTGACAAATTCATATTTATACAAAAGACCTTTTATACAAAAATCCTTTCTAGCCATAACCACATAACAGGATGGTCAGAGCGGGGGCCGTTTTTATGGTCAGAGTGTAGCCTACTGTTGCTAATAACTATGACCATTACAGCAGGCTAACTCATTAACTCATTCTGTAGTTAATGCAGAGTGCTGAGAGCTATTTTATTTTTGAACTGGTCAAATGACGACGGAACACAGTTCAATGTCCATTATACTTTCATTTCAATTCTATGTCTGTGACGTCCAGTGCATCCAAAAAGTTTGTATTGGCTCAAACATAACACTTTTTTTCTGAAAAGCTATGTTTGTAAAAGTTTTGTTTTATTTTTAAACACAAGAAGGTGGGCACTGTGTCTTTAAGAGACAGTTGCATTATGGGTTGTTTGTAGCCTTAAGTGGCCAGTTAATACATCAATGGTTGTTGTTGTCAGTCCTAAAACAGTTCAGCCCAGTTGAACTTAGAGATGCTGCTGGCTTGTGTTACCGTGAAGGACATTGCCGTCTGTAGTACAGGAAGTAGCATTAATTTGACAAAGAGGACAAGACACAACATTACAGCAAAATTCACAGAATGATGCAGTTAAAAGATGGCAGCTCTGGATGACAGTCTGAAAAATGTGCAGGGTCAGAGAAAGTCTTACCGTGGTCCTAGAATTGACCTCTTGACCAAGTAGAAAAGGTCCTCAAACAACATGACTGACACTCCAACTGAAGACAGGCCACACAAAGCTTCACTGACGAGGACTAACCATTAGATGTGGTAGATTTAAACTTATCTTGGGTATACCTCCCTCAACTCCAATGGAGAGCGGGACACTTGTGTTAAATCCAGACAATGCCATAGTAAAATTGTAGCCTATGATGTCAAAAGCTTTGGGAATTGACAAACAGCTGCATTGTAATTATTCCTGAGTCTCGCTGAGATGAAAACAAAATTTTATTGAATTTTCTATTAAAATTCTGATTATTTTTATTGCACATGAAAGTGCTTCAGTCTGCTGCTACAATATATGAATTGGTGTGAAGAGAATTACAGTGATACTGAACACAGATACAGAACAGAGTGGGAGTTGTTATTTAACATTGAAAGCTTTGTGAGTGTACTGCGTTGTATTTTACTGTACCTGCTGTTAATGGAGAATTTCATATTCTGACATTTTCCTGACTGGGCTAATAACTTTTCTTTTGGACACTGTCGAGGTACTAGACTGGTGGATTTTCCTTGAGACAAAGGACTTGAGACATGTCCCTGTCATCTGCAGCTAGCATTCCTGCTAAACATCTGTCTCTTTCGGGAACTTCCGCAATGTCTTCACACACTCACTCATCACTCATCTTCAACCGCTTATCCGGGGTCGGGTCGCGGGGGCAGCAGCTCTAGTAGGGAACCACAAACTTCCCTCTACCCGGGCCACATTAACCAGCTCTTTCTGGGGGATCCTGAGGCGTTCCCAGGCCAGTGTTGAGATATAATCTCTCCACCTAGTCCTGGGTCTTCCCCGAAGCCTCCTCCCAGCTGGACGTGCCTGGAACACCTCCCTAGGGAGGCGCCCAGGGGGCATCCTTACTAGATGCCCGAACCACCTCAACTGGCTCCTTTCAATGCAAAGCAGCAGCGGATCTACTCCGAGTTCCTCATGGATGGCTGAACTTCTCACCCTATCTCTAAGGGAGATTCCAGCCACCCTCCTGAGAAAACCCATTTGGGCCGCTTGTACCCGCGACCTCGTTCTTTCGGTCATGACCCAGCTTTCATGACCATAGGTGAGAGTAGGAATGAAGATTGACCAGTAGATCGAGAGCTTTGCCTTCCGGCTCAGCTCTCTTTTGGTCACAATGATGCGGTAGAGCAACTGCAATACTGCCCCTGCTGTTACGATTCTCCGGCCAAACTCACGCTCCATCATCCCCTCACTCGTGTGCAAGATCCTAAAGAGAACTCCTTCACTTGGGGTAAGGACTCGTAAGCAATCGATCGGTTTCCTGCTGAGAGCCATGGCCTCAGATTTAGAGGTGCCGATCCTCATCCCAGCCGTTTCACACTCAGCTGGGAACCGATCCAGTCTTTTTTTTTGCAAATTTGGTGCAAGCAATATCAAAGATAATACAGCTGTCCTTGTGCAGGGTATGTAGGCCTACTGTATGTTAGCTGGTATGAGTGATAAACAATTATATTGCAGCTCCAAGTTGAGAGACTTAATCAGCTATCAACAGGCAGTTTGAGTGACAGGTCTGAGTGATTGTTGCATCCTCTGTCGGAGCCGCACCCACAAAGCGGCGCAGTGAAGCATGAAGCAGACATGCATCAATAGTTTATGTTATAATTGGGAAAATGAGACAGTGCTGTTGTGATTCTGTCAGTCTATCACATCCTATCGTCCCTTAGCTCTGTCTGTTTTCCTCTTTGCTATGGACTCATTTTTAATCAGCATACAGCATGCTCTCTTTCTCTCTATGGGTTGTCCACTGAATCAGCAGAAAGACGAGGTAGTATTTGTGGTCATGCAGAGCGCAGACATCACAATGGCAGATGGCCCATTCTCTGCTGCTATTTATTGCACACTCAGGGAAGTCTTACAGGAAAGAGACTCTTAATAGTGATGGGATGAATTGAGCATGCGGCACTGCAACCCAGCAAGAGCATCCACTTAAGCATCATATCTCTATTTTATCCTTTTTTTCTTCTTTTCGTTTTAAATTAGATTTTGAATGTTGAGTTTATTACTCAATTAATCATTTATCAAATGAAACTGTTAAACATTTGTTTAACAGAATAAACAATTGTAAAACACATCGTTGGCTGCTGAGAAATTGCTTGATGAGCATGTTTCATTATGTTTGGACATTCAGTAGACTAATTATTAATCAATTGATAAAAAAGGAACCCATCCCTGCAATCCATAAATAAAGCGCACTTTAGGTCTCCTGGGTATTTGCAGCGCTGGGAGCGAGTTCAAGTTTATTCATAGCACACAATTATATACAAATGCAACTCAAAGTGCTTTACAGAGTAAAAAAATATGAAATATTAAAACATAAACAGACATAGAGAGACAAAGAGATAAACCAAAGTGAATAATCAATGTGTCAACCTAACCTCAACATCTTTGCACAACAGAGTGAGTCTTACTCAAATGATCTGATGACAATATATAGGTTCCCTCCTCCACTTTATCCATCTCTAATCCATCTAAATGAAAATACCAGAACATGAATGGTAAACACTGGATATAAGCAGATGTGCAAACTAGAGAAGAGAGGGAAAATGATGGCTTTCAGGGAAAGAGGGAGCATAAAGAACATGCAGAGGTGGCAATAATCTGGAGGACAAGACTTTTGCGTCTCATCTAAAATGCATCTCAGGATAAAAAACATTAAAAGCTCATTTAAAAAAAGTCTTATGGATGCATGCAGATGCACATATGCATTCACTGACATTTATTGACACGCATGTGAATTCTTCTCTCTCAATGTAAGATCCTCCCTGGACGAATAATAGAGGGTGAGAGAACTACAACAATAGGCTGAAGTGACACAGAGGATGCAGCTTAAACATTATATAATAGTATATATGTAAAAAGCTATTTATAGTCGGTTGATTCTGTTATCAATTATTATTATTATTGTGGGTAATATGGGAGGCTCTGGTTGCTTCTAGTTTAAGTTTTTTTTACAGGCAAAGCATGTGTTGTTCACTGCTTTGGTGTTACTTTTTTAAGCAGTAGCTTACTGGACACCATGGACTACAGTAGTCCATGGTGACATGGCTAGGCAACCAGAGGGTTGCCGGTTAAATACCTTTTGCGGACCAAGTATGGAGTGTGGACTGGTAGCTGGAGAGGTGCCAGTTTACCTCGTGGGCAATGCCAAGGTGCCCTTGAGAAATCACCGAACCTCCAACTGAAAAATAATAACTGCATTGGTCCTGGATGTGCATGTTTGTATTCAGGCTTGTCTGTTTGTGACTATATACATAACAACAGAGCAAAGAAAATGTATTTCCCCTTGCAGGATTAATAAAATATACCTTCTTCCTCCATCTTCCAATGCAGTGATTTGCAGTAATCTAAATAAAACACCTAATATTTCTTTAAATCTTACGATCAGTTTTGAAAAGCTATCAGTCTTCACAGTAAAATAAAACTGGTTTTGCGTGGCTGTGGCAGACTGAGTTACTGAAATAGTGTCATATCAGTCTTATCAGATTAATTGCGGAGCCAGTGACTTACAAAAGTTCCGCCATCACCAACCTTCCTCGGCTAGACTCATCTGTTTTTGTTCGATTTAAGGACAATTTTGCTGTGGAAAAATAAACATACTTAGCAGTAAATATTCTCAATTTGAATCGTTTTTAGTTCAAGTGTGTGCAGACAGACAGTGTGACACCCAGACACAGCTTGACCTCCCTCAGTGATATATAAAATATGAATGAGCTCGAGGTCTGGCACTCCTAAAGCCAGAAATATGTCTGTTTGGATTGCTTTTATTCTCCCCCTCTCTCTTGCTCTCTCTCTCTCTCACTGACACACACACACACACACACACACACACACATACACACACACACACAATAACTCTATGCAGCAGAGGCCAGTCTATACCAGATCGTTTCAGTTATTTTGGGGAGAATTGAAATGTGGGTGATTACTAAGCTCAGGAAAGGCAGGCAAACAAGATGCATCAACATAACATAACACACACACACACACAAGAACACGTACGCACACACACACACACACACGCACGCACACACACACACACACACACACACACACGCACACACACACACACACACACACACACACACACACACACACACACACACACACTTTCCGACTTACTTTCTTTGTATATATTTGTTCATTCTCTCCTACTCACTCTTTTGCATGTTATATTTCTGTGTGTGTGTGTTTTCCTGCCTCTGGTTCCACATCTGGAGGCCATTACTTCTGGGCCGGGATGGGGGGAGGCGGGGCCGGGCTAGCTGTGCAGTGAGGTCATCGCGTCGTCGTGGCGATGCAGAGGAACAATGATGCTGTTGTCTCCAACGACGACTGACGAACATAGCTGACGCCAGAATTAAGGGATTGAAGGGGGAGGGCGAGGAGAGACTCAAAAAGTAGAGGGATAAAAGTGAGGCAGAATGGAAATCAAATAGAAAATGTTATAATGAAGTAGAATAATGTTAAAGTAAGGAAGCATGCTTTGTGATAACAGTGGGAGCAGCCAACATAATGAAGTGATTGGTGTAAATCCAGATCAAACATAGACAACTGAGACTGATTTCATAACATAAGGGTAAGTTTCTAAGACCCCAAACGCCCCCTCTTTTAAACTTGTACCATAGGTTTATCCAACAGGGGACAAAAGAGTGAAAAACTTGAGTCTCAGTTGTGAAAACTAGCACGATGCATGTGTGACATACCTATATTAGTATATTGGCAAACCAATTTGGCCTTAAAACCCACCCAGAGAAATTATAGACAACAGTAAGTTACTGTGTAGCTCACCAGTACCAGTATGTACTACAACAAGCAAAGTCCGCTATTTTCAGGTTGGTTACGTATGTATCCGTATTTCGCCAGATACGTCTTTAGAATGAAATCTGAGTGTAGAGAAATGGTGTCTCTCAAATGTTTGCCAGATTTTTTATTCTGTGGTTTGTTAATTATTAAGGAGCAGCCGTTTGTAGTTGTTGTGTCATGTAAAAATGTATGTTTCTTACGTGGAAGTGTGAATGTTTATGTGTATGTTGTGTGTATGTCGGACACCAGGAAAAAGTTTTGGGCAGTGCAACAAGCTGTAAATGCAACCATAATATATTATCACCATATTAAGTTGATATGATGAGCAAACATTTCCCTGTCTACACATCGAGCAGATATAAAGTAGCTAACGTTGATTAGAAACCGGGTCTCTCCTCACCTAGTGAATGTAAGTTCAATAATACCTCTCCTTTTTATACCGCTCTGATTTGGCCACAACTACTGGGGTCGTATTCAGAAAACAATTTACCTTACTGCTAAGAGTACTACTAGGGAGCACTAAAAGTTCTTAGTTACCAGTAATTTCTTAAAACCTGGAGGAGTGGGACGGACTGCTAAACTGACACTAGAGGGCGGGTTGACCTCATTGCTATGGATGACATCAGGTTCATACCTTCTATGCCCACAGTGATTGGCTGAGAGGATAGTCCCTAGGAGTGAATTTAGGATAGAAACACTTCAATGAGGAAGCGAATGAACTGCCGCACTATGGCATAGGGTGATTATCGTCTGGTGCAAATTCCTCCTGACCCTCAGCTGAGAGACGCCAACATCGTCTACGTTACTCAGCTGCATTTTTGCAGTGGCCAAATAGCGGAGTGTAACATCTTTAATCTCTAGTGATGGCGGTGATGTAATGGCATCCCTGACCAACTCTACCACGTTCATAATGCCATCTCCATTAAGGCGATACCTTTTATAAAACTCACTGTCATTTTCTCCAAAAAGTTGACTGCATCAGCCATGTGAGGTCGTTCCTGATTTACTCTGAGTGACTATATTTTTATAGATTTAGGAGTTACTTTTAGCGCTAAAATGCTTTGTGAATTACATCTATCTTAAAAAGTCAGGAGTCCTAAAATTAGGAGTGAAAAGACCCTTATTTTTAAGAGTTTCTCCTAAATCAGCAAGTTAGGACCTACTCTTAGCTTTAAGAGTTTTTGTGAATACGGCCCCTGATTTACATGTTCACTAGCTAGTCGCTAACTTTGTCTGTCAACAGTTTGGTGCTGGGCAGTGAATGTGCAGTGGTTTATGGGGCCTTTTTTCACTGAAAACAGCTGCCTGCTGTGGCTGGAAACTCTGCTGAGGAGAGCGGTGAGAGTGAAACAGTAAAGTTGTAGCTTATTGCAGCTTTAAAGAGTGTAGAGCTGATTTACCTGTTTTGGATGCAAAAAAAACAACAAATGCTGTGCTATACAGTCATCTTGTTTCTTGAAAACAAACAGATTGAGAAGTTTGAAGAAAAATTAATTGTAAAAAGTTTAATACTCATAAAAAATAATAAATTAGTCTTACAATAAATGGACTGCATTCATATAGCGTTTTCTAGTCTACTACAGAAAAAGTCAACTAAATAAAGATATATGCTCGTTGCAAATCTAATTGCACAGCAACTCTAAACTGAAATATTTCCTTAAAAGCTAAAAAATGCAACCTATATTAAAAATATTGAATATGGAACATACAGTAAATATCTTGCAGCAGAACAAAATGTCAAAACTCCTTTATCCAAATCTGTAAGAGACTTTTTAACATGCATTCGTTTGAAAACAATAAAACAACACATGGAAGCCATAGCTGAGGAATAAGTACGACAAATTTATGATTTATTCAAGTCCTTCAGCTGCCTGGCTTTACGGGACAGATACTAGCCAGCTGCAGTTATTTATTAAACACTTTTTTAAGTAATCCAGTGGCTGTTATGTCTCTGTGTGTGTTTGTGTGTGTGTGTGTGTGTGTGTGTGTGTGTGTGTGTGTGTGTGTGTGTGTGTGTGTGTGTGTGTGTGTGTGTGTGTGTGTGTGTGTGTGTGTGTGTGTGTGTGTGTGTGTGTGTGTGTGTGTGTGTTACATGCTTCTGTATTCCCTGAAGAGCCGGCGAGAACTGCTGCTTCTGCTGTTTTTTCCTTATAAGGATGTGTGCTAGTGGAAGGAGGGATGGAGAAAAGGAAAAAAAGAGGAGGATATGACAGACTGAGGAAGAGGAACAAGAAGTGTAAGGAAGGAATGGATGGACGGAAGGAGGGACAGGTGTAATATGAACAGAAACGGTTGCGTGGAAGGAGAGGATGGGATGAGAGGGCGAGAAAGAGGAAGAGAAGAAAGGAAGGGGGTCAGGAGGGAGACATGGAGGGATGCAAAGGAGGAACAGAAGTTTGGTTGAAAGAAGGAACTCGATATATGGAGGGAGGAAAGCGAGGAAAAAGTGTTGGATATTGGAAAGTAGAGATTGCGGAAAACAGAGGCAGCAATGCAGCAAAGGAAAGAGAAAAGTGAGGGACTTAAGCAAAGATGGAGGCAGAAGAAGAATAGATGAAACCCAGGTGAACCTGGAGTTAAAATAGAGAGAAAGAAAATTGGGACACAGTTAACAGTGACCCATTTACACACACACACTCCTTTTGTCTGTGTGTGTGTGTGTGTGTGTGTGTGTTTGTACAGGAAGTTGTGTCTTGCCTTTTAAAGAGGTGTTTTTGCAGTTTGTATTTAGAACGATTTCCAACTGATATTCATTTGCACACATCAACTCACGTTGTGACACAATTCTCTTCCTGTTTTTTTCTACCCAGCTCCTGTTTTTCTAAAGCAGAAGGCTTCTATTGATGTCACTTTGAAAGACGCCAGAATAAATGTATGACCATGAGTGACCAGAAATAGAACCTGAAGAGTCAGCTGTAGGATTGTTTGTGTGTGTGGGCGACATCGCTGCATGTGGACTTGTGTGGAGTTTTATTAAAATATCAGCATATCCTAAAACGATAGTAACATGTTATGTGCAGGTTTTGCTACTTTTTCTCTCTTTTAAAAGTGAAAGACATATATTGCATGACCCCTACCATGAGAAAAGTGTCGGTTTTCAGCTTACTGTGCAGTAGTGTGGCCTGTGATTGGCAGCACCAAAGCACACAGTTGCATAGCAATAGCTCTTCTCTTTCTTTTAACTAAATCACATATGGGTGAAGGCAAGGATGCTGGGAGGAGTTTGTCATATCGTTATGCAGTGGCTTGAGTTCACCATTGGGCTCTGTCCTGGAACATGACAACAGGGTCTATTTTTAAGATTTAAAAGGAGTTTAGATTTCCTGCTTTTGTCTCATTGGACTTTTGT
Organism: Echiichthys vipera; assembly: GCF_963691815.1. Lineage (NCBI taxonomy): Eukaryota > Metazoa > Chordata > Actinopteri > Perciformes > Trachinidae > Echiichthys > Echiichthys vipera. The sequence goes on from NC_139841.1 coordinate 12,967,888, forward strand.
GGTGGAAGAATGATATTATTGACATAATTTGTGTCCGAAACACACGTAACATTCTGCGTTTCAGATTCTATATTTTTTTATATTTATAGACTATATTTTGCAACTGTGGAGAGCAGATTTCCAATGCAAACCAAAGCATATGCCAGTGGTATCTAAATTGATTAGCTTATATATTACATTCTTGACCATTTTTTGACAGATCAGTGAAATCAGTGAAAAAATAAAATTTGGAAATTCAGTTCAAGGTCCCATATTGTAAACAGTTCTATTTTAATGTCTTTTTCATTATAAAGTAAGTTGAGGTTCAATATAAATACTGTTTAAGTATGAAGACGATCAATCCACAGAGAAATGCGCGCAGCCCGTATTTAGAAACTGTGCCTTTAAACGAGCTTTCAGGACTTCTGTACGGTTGTGATGTACAGTGCTGTTACAGTCATTCCCCAGCTGCACTGACAGCGCATAGACGCAGAGAGCGCAGATGCGAACGACCAGGAAACACTGACCAATCAGAGCAGACTGGTCTTTTTCAGGAAGGGTTTTTAAAGAGACATGTGGTGAATACAGGTATATTAGGACAGACAGTATGAGAAAACAATAAACAATAAGGCATGTAAACGTGTGTTAATAGAAACCCAAAATACAAGTAGGAACCTGAAAATGAGCCTAACATGTTCCCTTTAATGGAAGAGTAACAACTAAAGTAGTAATTGCTACATTCCATATAAATGTTTATTTTAGTTGACTGCCCCTTCATGCACATTTCTGAGGGATCAATGTTTGTTATAGGAAAGAGTATTGTGTATATTTGTTCATCTCATTAATAAATATTCCCAAATCCAGTAAAGATAAGAAAAATAAAGCTACTGAAGAGAAGATGTAGGGAAAATAAATGAAAGAATGATCAATTCCCCATTGTCTCGCCTCAGATTACTCCTCTGCTTCCCTTTTCTTTACTTCTTCAATTATTTTGAGCTCTTCCTCTTTTCTTCCCTCATTCCTTTTTCTCCCTCCCTCTCTTCAAACCCCCCTTACCTTCATGCCATCACTTCTCTCTTCCTCCCCTTCCTCTCTCAGCTGCTCCTCCCAGCTGTTTAATCACACATGGCTCATGCCTAAAAAAGAGAGGGAGGGAGGGAAGGAGGGGACAAATGGGAGGAGAGACAGAGCGCAAAAGAAAGAGTGGGTGATCAGAGAGAGAGAGAGAGAATGCGAGCAGTGGGCTGTGTGTGAGGCACATGGCCAGTGAATGAGAGATCTTTGCTTCCACTCAGTGCGAGCTCCTTCTCCCACTGTCTCCTCTCTCTGTTTGGATTACTGCTGAGGAAGGACCTTGTCTGGATACTCCTCCTCTTGTCCTTCTCTTCCCTCTCTCCTCCACTTCCCTCCCCTCTTTGCCTCTCTACCACTTTCTGAGGGACTCCAGCTCTCAGTCTTCCCAGATCTCACGTCTCTTTCTCCTTTCACCCCCTCTCCCCTGCTTCCCCCTCAGGATGTCGTGTGAGGAGGCTCAGCTCCACAAAGAGAGGCTGCAGGCCTTGGCGGTAAGTCAGAGTGTGTTTAAACTAATGGTGTGTTTTTTATGGGTTTTTTTTGCTTTGCTCTCCTCTGTATGCTTCTTTGACCTTCTGTTTGTCTGTGAGCGCTTTCATGGCTCTCACCGTGACTTCATCTCTTTCTGTCACACAGCACAATATTTCACCTAACTTCTCGGCACCTCAAAGTTCCTGCAACTCCGTCGGCCTCTGCCTCTTTTCTTTAGTTCCCCTTCTCTCTTACACACTCTCTGCCATGCTCTTTCTGCCTTGTCACATTATTTATTCACGTCAATTGAAAACTCACGTAGGGGCGGCCGGTGGCACAGTGGTTAGAGCAGTCGCCCCATGTAACAAGGCTGAAGGTCCTCGAGGCAGCGGCCGCAGGTCCGACTCTAACCTGCGGTCCTTTGCTGTATGTCTCCCTCTCTCTCTCACCCCATTTCACGTGCATCCTGTCTAATAAAAAGGCTTGGAAAACTGCCAAAAAATAATTGAAGGACAGGAAAAGTGACAATTGCAGCCCCGCTTTGCTCCATTCCAAAGTTCAAGTTTATTGAACTCTCACTAATGAATTCCTATACAACATAGACACAACAGTAGAGGTGCCACACATCATGGTGACCCCTTGGCTGACACTTAGGCACGGGGCAATGATGGTCTGATCTGGTGTTTTATAATGGTTCTTAAGCCAGTTACATGAACCTATAACATAATGCAGTGGTTCCCAACCATTTTGGTCTGACGTACCCCCACAGCCCTTCATTGATTCCAAATGTATTCCAAATGTAAATGTAAACAATATTCATTATATGAAAGTGAATATTGTTTATTTTTTCATACTATTAAACTGTCAGTGTTAAGCTTGGTTTGGTCAGCAACTGTACTACTAGTCTACTACTTGGAGTAAAGCTGAATGTTTCAACCATTTATCCAATAATGTTACCATTTGAACTGTTGATGATTACTTTTAGCACTATTTCAACCGTTTATCCATTAATGTTACTATTTTAACTGTTTATGATTACTTTTAGCACTATTTCAACCTTTTATCCATTAATGTTACTATTTAAACCGTTTATGATTACTTTTAGCACTATTTCAACCGTTTATCCATTAATGTTACTATTTAAACCGTTTATGATTACTTTTAGCACTATTTCAACCGTTTATCCATTAATGTTACTATTTTAACTGTTTATGATTACTTTTAGCACTATTTCAACTGTTTATCCATTAATGTTACTATTTTAACTGTTGATGGTTACTTATAGCCAACTATTTCAGCTGTTTATCTATTAATGTTACTATTTTAGCCGTTAATCATAACCTTTAGCTTACCATTTCAACCTTTTATCCATCATTGTTACTATTTTAACCGTTCATCATTAACTTACTATTTCAACCATTTAGTCAATACTTTAAGCTAACTATTAAAAACATTTATCCATTACTTTAGGCTAACTATTTTAATCATTTATCGGTCACTTTAAGTTAATTATTTGAATTGTTAAGTTATTACTTAAAACATGTGTGCAGATGTTACAGTTGGCTTAATGTTAATATGTGTTTCTTGGCTCAATAAAGTTAGCTAGTGGTAATCCACTTTAGCTTCTGTGGTGGGCTGCGAAATGCTAACCATTTTGACAAAAGCTAAAACCAACTACGTTCACTGCATAGCTGTTAGTTTGTTTGATAATCACAATTGCATCATTAGATGTTAACTTTAAAAGTGAATAGACTTAATGTGTTGGTAGCATCACTTCATAGCCCCTTACACCCCCTCCCTCACTCAAAACAAAGTGATTTTTGTTGCACCAATTAGTGCTATGCAATGCTGCTGTGTTGTCTTGCTATGCGTCAGCTCTCATCTTCCTCCATGTCTTTTTTGGGAAACCAACTCAGAGGAAAGTTGGTGTAAAAAATGTTTGAGGTTTTTAGGTGAATGTGCTTTCCAAGGTAGAATGATCTCAGCTGCAAGTTGGTCCAGAATAGGTTTTGACACTCGCCGATATGTTTGAGGATCACAGAGGCAACTGTTGAAATGTTTGGCTCGGTAAAGATAGGACTTCAGAGAAACAGTTAGACCAGGATTCACCGCCTGGGACTAAATTTGGCGCCAGGCAGCAACCACAGCATACCACACACACTCAAGAAGCATAGAGGCACAGGAACACACACACACATTCACACACACAAGTCGGGTGAACAGAAGCAGCAGCAGATGGAGAAACTATTTTGGCCACGTTGAAACATGGCAGCCATACCAAGCTGCATGTACTTAAACCAGTTAAGTAAAGAGAGAGAGTGGAAAGTACTTTAATTTTGAGCAAAAAGGAACAAGCATTTCTGTTTCTTGCATCATTCTTGCATGTGTATTTGGCAAAACACGACAAATGAGTTTTAATTTGGTGGGCCAAGAAAAACAACAAATGTTGCAGAATATTCTGGTGGCATCTGTCTTAATGTAACACCACAAAGAATGCTCTATCTAGTCTAAGATCTCGAGTCTCCTGAAGTATTATCAGAGATCCTACTGCAAGTGCCAAGTGCTCTGGCATCAAGTAAAGTCAAGTTAATCCTTTGAGCCTGTTTGTCTTCTCCAAACGAGCATCTGTCTTGTCTCAGTCGGTGTCTACACAATATCAAAGACAGTAAGGGCACTAATAGTTTCCGATCTCTACCAGACACTTAAATAGTGAAGGGTTACTATGACACTGATAGTACTAACAACTCTCTGAGGCAGTTAGGAACTCTTTAAGCTGCGGACTGAGCCAAACAAAGCAGGTCCAGTGTAAATACAGAAGCTGGACAAAGTTTCCCAGAGGTTCTCAAATAGAAAGGGAAGGTATAATTAACTGGCTGTTAACGAACAATGAACATTTCCTAATCTGGTTTTAAGATCACCAAAAACATAAGGACATAAGTGCTAAGACTTGATTATTTTCAACAAGGATGAAGACAGGTAATATTTATTATTTTAAAATATTTGTATAATATTTGTTCCGTCTGACTGATGCTCTGAATACGCATCACTAAAACCCCTGTAGAGAGGTGTACAATGCACACACCCACACAGCTGACATGCTAATGATTTCATCAATATTTGATACTCAGAGACCTCATCAATACTTCAGCAGATCTCGAGCCAAATTGGAAGCTTCCGCTAAAATCCGAGCCAAGTGTCAGACCAGTCATCTTTGTATCTGCATCGCCGGCCAGCTACTGAATCTTACACTGATTTTAATTAACATGTCATCTGGACGGTGATAGTTTGAGTTCCTTGCAATGCTTTATCTATTGAACTGGACTCAAACAAATCGCTGTCAGGTAGTAGACAGCTGTCATTATGATGTTAATTTGCCACAGAGACCGGTCTATGTGCTGCGTGGCTCATGAATAAAGCATAGCACTAATGGCTGTGAATCACAAGGCCTTTTTATTTTTTTGCAGAAAGGATGACACACCTATCTGCACAGCACTTGGAGTTAGACTGTATTGGAAAATACCAGGAACGCATTAACTAGGATCTTTAAGTCTTCTTTACAACTGTTTCACACTATGTCTGTCTTGTGAGTTCATCCCTATGTGTAACTTTAACTGTAACTGTAACTGTAACTACTTTTCTATGTCTCATCAATTATTGAAGAAGCAGGAGAGCGCAATGAATCTTTCCACTCCTGCACAATTTATTTGCATTATATTTTAGTGCTGCATTTTCCCCATCGTAACTTGACTTAAACTTAACTAAGCTTAATTTAACATGGCTAACATGGTTCTCTTTTAAAAATTTGTGAGAGCCAGTAAGATCATCAATCATTTGTTGTACAACAGAAGGCTAGACATCATTGTACAAGGCTCAGCGCTTAATCCAAGAGTTGATTAGTCAATTGGCTCATTTGTCCACCACATATAAACAGACAAAGATTCCCACAGTCTGATAGTGATTACAGCCTGTCAGCTGCCAGCGGTGCATGTTTCCATGGTTACTAATTGGTCAGATTAGGGAAAAGTTGTGATGTCATGTTGTTAAATCCAGAACTGTAATTGGTATATTATTAACATGTAATTATAGCCATGGATGGAGTACATCCTAGTCAGGGTTCCCAAAAAAAAACCGTATAACGTGTGTGTGTGTGTGTGTGTGTGTGTGTGTGTGTGTGTGTGTGTGTGTGTGTGTGTGTGTGTGTGTGTGTGTGTGTGTGTGTGTGTGTGTGTTTGTGTGTGCCTGTGTATAAATTTGTGTGTTTCTCAAAACTCCACATGTGGTTTTGAGATCAGCCAATGAATGGCGAGTGCTTCAGCTTTCTAATTAGCTGTTGCCCATGTGGCCTGCCAACCGCAAAATACATATACAAAAGTGTATGTGTGTGTATCTTTACATGCACTCATTCACTCATACTTCTTTGTAGTGTCTGTGATATGTTTACACAGATGACCTCAGCCCTTTGGACTCTTAGCTACCCCCCCCCCCCCCCCCCCCCCCCCCCCCCCCCCCCCCCCCCCCCCCCCCCCGACACACACAGACACACACAAGGCCGCGCACACCGTCTGGGGCCAAGTCTAAGGGGAATTAGGAAGTGGTGCGTGAGGAGTGAGATGACGGTGGTGTGTGTCTTTGTGGGAAATACAGAGCAGCTGCTGGCACTGGGAGGAAGACAGTGGACTTACTTCATTGCAAAGTCAAAAATCTAGATCTCTGTGCCTGTTGTCTCTCTTGCTGCTTTATAAGTATTATTAAGAATCCTGTTAGACAATTGTGAAGTTATTATTTCCAGGATTTGGAGGAGCTCTGTGAAGTATTCTCTGTAAGGTCGTGTGTAGGGTCACTCTGGAAGCTGGTCAGTGTTCTGGATCCACTTAGCAAGGTCTTACAGAGGGAACTGAGTGGGGTAGGGTGAAGGTGAGGGGGATGCTATAACTAGACCTTGGCATGCTGAGATTTGTGACTGTGGCATGCAGTTGAGGGCCGGGGTAATGGGCTGCGTTAAGGAGTAAGTAGAGTGGGGGGCTGGGCTGCCTGCAGGCATGTGTAGTTTCAGTTTGTGCAGTTAACTTACTCAGTTGACATATTGGCAACACTGAACCCTTGAAAACAACACTGGCGATATTGATTTAGGTTGCCAGTTTGCCAGCTTTAGTGGTTTCTCCACTGCACTTAAGCTATTACATCCAAAACAGGAGCTCATACCTGTCACTGTGAGTGACTGTAAGCTAATATAAAACAATACAAACCTTTTGAAAGCCTTGTAGGAAAGAAGCAGTTCTTACAGCATGTACTGGGAATTGGATAAACTGATGCTATCTGTCAGTTATTTGCTTGAAATCAGACACATAAAATCACAGCTACATCCCTGTAATGGTGTTCATATGCTCTATCTGAGGTGAGACTTTCTAGACACAAGTTTCCAGCCCTTGATAAGTGCTGCTGAATCCTATATTTCACACATTACTCCCCTATTAAAACAGATGTTTGCCATGTTTTAAGCTTTTGTTTGGTTAATGTGGGATCCAGCTTATTTTGTCCATTTGACTGAAAAAAAAAATGTCAATGTCAAACTGCCCTTGTCTGCTCCATTGAATTGAAAATTCTGTATGCAGACAGCACGATGACACAATTGTTGTTCATGATAAACCACTGGAGTCACTGCATCAGTTCCTGTGTATATTAAAGTTGTGTCTGTGCATAGTTTGTACCTAGAGAGGTCTTTTCACATGCCTCTAGTGAATGGGGAGATGTCTGTGCACTTGCCTAAAATCGGAGATTCAAATGTACATACCAGGTAAGCTAGATTATCTACGTCACAGATTTGAAAGCCAATCACTGTCCACTATGCAAAATCTGGAAAAAAAAAACCCTGAAACCTCCAGCGCAGAGCTGGAGTACAAGGAACAAAAACACATGATCGTAGCTATATCCACCACTTCCAGATACATGCTAACATGCTAACAAACATCAAAAATAGACACACAGCTTATTGGGATGACATCAGCTGTAATACCACATCAGGCCAGGGGCATAAAGTGGTGGGGCAACAGCTCTTTCCCTACTTCCTAACCCCCCTACTTACAGCTCCCTTGCTATGCCCACACCCATCTTTGAACTCAGCCTGCATTTTGATCTCAACTACACACCTGTAAAGTTTCATGACTGTATCTTGCAGGGCTGTGGGGCTATCATGGTTACAAAATCTGTCCACAGACATATAAACACCTAGCGAAGTACTCAAAACAACCTCTGGGCTAGTGCTACAGTAGGTGTCTTATCTCCTGGACCACAGTTTGCCATGATGACACACACACACACACACACACACACACACACACACACACACACACACACACACTGTCATGAGGTGAAAAGCAATACCAGTGTTGCTGTCGCAGCTGGTAAAGATGCTAACCAAAGGGAAGCAGACAGTGCTTTCGGGTGCATTTCCGTCTCCTGTCTGAACCAGCCATGAGGCTCACACTTGTATGGCTGAATTCCTCAGATGATTCCTCTGGCCACACTGTTGTCTCACAGGTCAACCTGGAACAAGCAGCAGTGGTGGGTGCAAGGCCAGATCTAGAATTTCTCAATGAGGGAGACAAAGTAGATGTTCTTCCAGCCCCTTTTCATAGTTTTTGTTTGTTTGTTTGTATGTCTTTCATTTTTTATGTGGGGGAAACAAAGTACTAATCATAGCAGAGTATCTTTCCATGCTTAAAAATGTGTTCAGAGGTGGGACTTATGTCAGCCCGTATGTGATTGCTAAATGGGCTTCAGGAATTAGTTTTGAATATTTGGCAGAATGGGTGTTGCCGTCTACCAACTGAGCCGATTGGATCCTGGAGAGGCTGGAGTTGAGAGGTAACTTATGGGGATCGGGAGTGTGCTTGGGTCAAAGTCAATGCAAAGGGGGAAGAGGAGGAGTGGCTTGTTGGGTTGCAGGGGGTTGCAGGGGGTCTAGGGTGCGCAAGGCATTACGTGCCGTCTAAAATTAGCAGCAGCTGTCTTGGACCTACTGGACATTCTGGCGTGTCTGTGCGTGTGTACATGCCTGTGTGTGTGTGTGTGTGTGTGTGTGTGTGTGTGTGTGTGTGTGTGTGTGTGTGTGTGTGTGTGTGTGTGTGTGTGTGTGTGTGTGTGTGTGTGTGTGTGTGTGTGTGTGTGTGTGTGTGTGTGTGTGTGTGGGTGTGTGTGTGTGTGTGTGGTTAAGCAAGTGGGGTTAGGGTACACAGAGACTGGAGGCTGGAATGCTCTAGTGGGCACTGCTGGTGTTTAAATGATTGTCGTGACATTTGAGCTGAACTGGATAGTAAACAACGCAGAATGACAGGAGGGCAGAGAAATACTGTAAAGGGCAGAGAGTGTGACATGCAGCAAAGGTAATTTTAGCAGGTACAGCTATGAATGGAACACAATATTGCTCTCCTAATAACTCTGGTTTGCTGATAGCAGTGCAGTTTGTCGACTCGTGAAGCAGATGTCAGAAAATTGTAACATGTTTGTGTACGTCCATGTGATCCAAAGGTTTGCATAAGTGTGGCTCTCAAAATGGACATGATGAGTATAGTAACCACCTGCTGCTATTGCATGACAATGGCATGCAAGACATTTCAGCGATGTTGCTAAGGTTGCATGTATTGACACCACCATCGGCTGGGAAGTTACCAGGTTAGCGTTCTATTCATTTTGGACCTGACAAATTAGCATTGTCTGGGGGGGGGGGGCATCGCATTCATATAGTCAAGGCAACTCGACTGGACTAAGCGATCAGTTGTTTCGAACACTAAATATACTGTATGTATTATAGGTTTTGGCTCACAGTTCATACTATTATTCAAAGATCTTTCCAGCACAGTAAGTGCAGAATCAAACCCGTGACATTTCAAACCACAGGTCCATTTCAGTCTCTGTTCTCTAAGCATCCGGGTATGGCTGCACGCTGAATGGAAGATGATCTTCCCTGTGAGATGTCTCCGCTGGGTGTGTCGGCATGTGCAGAATGTGACCCATCTGATCCGCAGCTCGCTTCTGTTCGTAATATCAACACCAGCAGAACTTTTAAATCCAACCAAGTTACATCACCGCTTCACCACATTAAATTCATGTCATGTGACCGCATGCCGGGGGGTCTTAGAAATGCAGGATGCTGTTTATAGGCAGGTGCATGTTTGCATTCTGGTGCTTGCAATTCTGACACATTTGATTTTTACTGAAAGCTATCCAAACAGTATTATGGACATGTAATAAGAGTAAGATTCTTGTCAATTCCATCTAGTTTACATGCCAAGATTTGTGGCTGACACTAGTTCATTTAGTGTTGTTTATACCTTTGACCGCCATGCAGCAGTGTTGTCATCTATCTTAGGCCTTTTGACTGTTCTACTCCAACGCAACAAGAAATGCATACTGTAGAGTGATGTGTTCTTCACAGTGTTACAGCGGCCCTAATATCACAATATATTGAATCGTAATGATCGTATCGTAGAATCGTATCGACAGATTGATACACAGCCCTGCTAGTTACACTACGAAGAAAGGGATTCTTTTGTAAGTTTGTTTTTCTTTTAGTTAATTCTGGTATAACTTCATACTTCTTTTTGACTACTAATGCCAAAAAGAGTGAATTTGTTGAATTTAAATAACATATTTAACCCTTTTCACTTTCTGGTAAATGAAAACTCTTTGGTTGTTATTGTGTACAATTAATGAGAAATACATCTAGTAAACCATTTTTAGACTTTTGTACCTTTGATTCTGTGGGTTTACTCTTTTGAATGTCCCTCTGTGTATTACTGGTATGTCCCAAACTATTTTTATTCAGTTTTCTTTTATTGTCCAGAGAAGGCCGTTTGAAATCTTGTGGACTTGGACCTTGGTTTACCTGCTTGTAAATCTAATACTTTTTGTCTGTTTTGTCCCATTAACATGAGTACACGAGACCGACTCCAAAACAAGGGGTTATGTTCAGAGGACTTTTAGCCTCTTCAGTTCTGTCTTTTCTGGCATGAACAACACAGAAGAAGAGTGAAAGTTCATTGTGCTGAGTTTAAGTTTATAAGAAGTTTAATCAGATACACTAGGTTTTGACCCCTCTGTCATCTGCCAAAATGTTTAACCCCGGAGGATGAGAGGTTACTAAATTCTGTCCACACGACTTTTGGTTGACTTGGGATGCTAAGCAAACTGACGTGTGACACAATAAAAAGACGTTTTAAATATTATACACAGAATTTTATATTAGGGTCCAACTTTTTGGATGGTGTCAGCAGTAGTGGGGAAAAGTGATGTCCTCTCTATAAGAGCTTAAGCAGCAAGCCGAGTGGGGCCGAGCGCTCTGAGTCATTGAGTCAGAGTGTGGGAAGTCCTGAGTGTGTCGTCAAGAATGTCAGCATATTTTCCTGAGGAGGAGGATGTTGGAGTTCTCTGGGGGGGAAATACAGTACAGTGAGCAGAGCAGGGCTAGGGGTCTTTCTCCTGACAGTTCAACTGTACAAGGCTTTCCTCTTTTTACGAACCTAGCAGTTTCAGCTGCAAACACGCCTTTCAATCCTGTTCTCGCAGACAGTGAAAAGTCAGTCCGTGCTGCTAATTAATTTGCTGTTGTGATTGAGAAGTGATAGCTAGATTCATGAACTGACAATGAACAGGAACTCTATGACCCCAGGGAGTTGAAAAAGTCCTCCGCGGATAAACCCTTCCCTTCGTTCAAGCCATCGTTTCTATACTGTATGTCTGCAAAAATTTTTAAAAAGCACTTGAAATTTGTATTTTCCCCACATACACATACATTTATTGATCTCAATTTTATTTACATTTACATTACATACATTTACCTTTATCTTAATAATAAAAATAGTGATAATTATTATAGTTATTATATACAGTATTAATCCAGCAATCTTTTGCACACAGTGGCGATGAAAACCTTTCCAAAATAGTCGAAAATATTGTGTGAAGACATTGTTAAATTGGCATTTTGTTCAGGGGGGAACATTTTAAAGTTGGCTCCTTGTTCATGACCATTACTAAAACTAGAGCAGTATTTGATCTGACTCCCTTGACTCCCAGGAAGGAATTCCAAAGTAAAAAATGTTGACACCGCTTTTGGAACAACCGCACTAAACAAGCAGTACTACTGTATGAGTAAGAATGGCCTTATCCTCTGTCAGCACATTATGCGATACATGTTTTTAATTTCCAGCAGCTGATAACAATGGAGCAAGCAGCCATTCCCCTGCTGGAATCCTACAGGGATAATGGTCTAAACAACTTATGGACTTCTGTTCGGGAATATGTAGAGGAAAGACAATAAAACATTTTTTTTTTTTTTAAAGCATTAGGCTCTGTATTTCCCTTCCCTCCCTTCCTTCCTTGAGAAGAATGAAACTTTGATTTAATACTCATCAAGAAATAAATGAATACCTTTTTGAAATGTTATTGATTTGTGCTCCCCTGACGCATGTACTGTTATTGTTGTGGTTGTTATGCTATGTTATGTTAAACCATAAAATGTAAATTAAAAAAAACTTTAAAAGTAAAAAAAATAATAATAATTCTAGCAGCCACCAGCAGGATGAATTGTTCAGCCTAACACTCGAGCCATGACAAGTTAGATTGCGTTCGTACGACAGCACTACACCAATGCAACAGTGTTTGTCAGAGATATTGCTAACTACTGCTTCAGGTTTCAGAATTGTAGTACAGCTTCCACAGTGGCAATAATCGTCTTCTCCGTATCATTGCATTGTAAATGTACATTGGTGTTACTGAAAAATACCCTTCCATTGTATTCTGCAATATCTGTACTGAACATTTACTTGGATGCATGTGTTGTCTAGTGCAGTCGGTGTGTTGTGTTGTTATGTTGCATTGCGCTGCATAAATAGTGTGTAATAATGCCAGTGTCAGCTTTTTTCTTTTTTAAAACCAGACTACCCTCCTTTTGTTTTGTGTTTTTTTTCCACAGCCCTTTGTGGTGGGCATCCCCACTGCATCGCCTCATAAAATGAATGAGGAGTCTGTGTTATTTGCCGCAGAGCTATTGTCAGTGTGAAAGGCTCTCTAGGACAATTTAGCACCCGCTGATATATACTGTTATGTTTATTATACAATAGTGTGTTTTAAGCAGGGCCTTGCTATGATTGGGAATGCACACTGTTGATTTTGCGAATAGTGTCTACTGTCTGTGTGTACATATTTGTGCCTGTGACTGTGTTTGCTTTCGTGTGTTTCTGCGGATGCTTGTTTCCGTGTGTGTTTTGCCCATTCCTCGACCACATGTCCTCAACAGTCCTTGACATCTGGTGACCATACCTCTGCTCTGCTCTGACTGTACTTCATGAGCCATGGGAATGGCTGCTGTGTAGGCTGCTGCGGTGTGTGTGTGTGGGTGTACATGTGTGTGTGACGGAGAGAAAAAGAGAGAGAGATGACCTCAGGTTTTGTGCAGATGTTTTCACAGCCAGTGTGCAGCTTTGTATTGTGTTCTCCCAGCAACACTGATAAAGTCGAGTAGTTTTACTTATTTCATTCAGTCGTTGAGTGTATGTAAGGATTTTTCAGATTAGATGTTTTTGAATGTATTTTCATTTTTTCCTTCTGTGTTCCTAGGCATACAAAAATGGTGTCTGTATCTTCCAAAAGACACTTGGCACATGGTTTACCAGAAACAGGTCCTCTTTCAACCTAAATCCTCATCGTAACTAAACCTATTTAAGTCCTGGTACAAAAAAATTCACTCGGTCACTAACATAGCGGCGTATTTACATCTAGCTTGGGAATGTTGCCACAGACACGGATATTGTTATACTCAACAAAAAGGGTTGTTATTTTTCTAGTCAGAACAGGCTCTTCCAGAGAAAATGCTTGAGAGAGATGCTGACTCAACTAGAGTCCTTCAAAATAACAGAAATAAAATAGGTTTTCCTGTTTTCTATTCAATCAGTAACCATATGTTTCTACTATGGCATTCTGTTCAGCTCTGACCTTTCTGTTCTGCTATTCTGCACTCAGGTTTACTCTGTTTGAGAGGTGGTCTAAGGTTTATTCCGATTTTGGGGTTTTCCCTGATATATTCAGCCAACAGGAAATGTCCCAGAAATCCTTTTTCTTCTCCCACTGAGACGCACTCTCTCAGAGCCACATACACATCTACAGTCTCTCATGCCCTTCAGTCCCAACTGGGATCTGCTTTGTTTATATTCCCATGCATTTTCATCAGAGTTCAGTATTTCTTTTTTCCGCCCAGTTTCAAACCTCCCACTCACCACGTGCCCAGCCCAGCCTCCAAACATCAGCTTCATTCATCTCAACATGAAGTTAAGGACTGTTCTCCCCATCTCAAGTACAGCCTCTGCACCATTTAGAGGCTTCAAGGCCTAATCCATCCCCTTTAGATAGCCTGTGACCCCTGACCCCCCTCAAACCTCGATAAGCCCTGACTTCCGACCCCTCTAATACTTAATTTCTTTCCTGTTTATGCCAGCAGACCATTTTCCTCCCCGTCTCGGTCGGTGTAGTGGGGATTTACTGTTGTGCCCTAATAAGAGTTGAGCATTTGAATTTGTTACAGCCTGCTTATATATGTTGTACTCTGTAAGATTAACATTTACTATTTATTGCCTTTCTGTTACAATCCGTCAAAGAGTTAAAACAATGGTGATTGATCATACAATCCACTAATGAAAGCACTTCTACTTGCCTTTTTGCCAAGTATTCCAATCTACGTGTCTGTGGTGACATTCCCGGGCTAGATGTAAATAGGCATGTTAGTGACGCTGCTGAATGCGGTTGATCTGCTGGCCAAGATCGATATCGATATGCTGCATTCACTTGTAACTGAAAATCGGGAACTTCCAACTTCTGAGTCAGGCTTGTAGTAAGGGCAGAAGTGTAATAGGAACGTGTGTGTGTGTGTGTGTGTGTGTGTGTGTGTGTGTGTGTGTGTGTGTGTGTGTGTGTGTGTGTGTGTGTGTGTGTGTGTGTGTGTGTGTGTGTGTGTGTGTGTGTGTGTGTGTGTGTGTGACACTATGAGAACAAGCTCACCTGCAATTACATCTTGCCAAAGAGGCTGCTAGAAACAACTTAAATGTCTTATTTAATTAGTTTGCTGTATTGTTGAAATCATAGAAAGGGAGAAACTTGGATGTAGCTTCTGTCACATCACCCACAAAGTAGCCTAAACAAAGACTTGGGCAGTATACTGTATAAGAAGCCATTAAGTCTCTGCTCACCTTTAAATTGAATGTATGAAAACCTTAATTGGCCCGAAGGGATCTTGTCTTCCCGATGATGAGCATTAACATTAAAACATTCAATCAATACACCAATTTTTTTTTTTTTCACTGCCCGCCAATAAAAACAACTTTATGAAACTGCTCACACTACAAGTATGTGGTGTTCTGATCTTCCTCTCTTCGTTTTTTTTTTTTTTTTGTCTTCCAGGAAAAGCGAAAACGGCAAACTGAGATTGAAGACAAAAGAAGCCAGCTTGATGACCTGGTGCTACAACTACAGCATCTCAAGGTTGGTTTGTTTGTGTGTGTTCCACAGTAAGTTAGCAATTATAATGTACGGGGGAGCGATAATAAAGTAGCTGTTTATTCTACCGAATTGCAAAAAGTCTGGGCTACTATGTGTGACTTGAGAGAACAGTTAGTTTAGGGTCAGATATTGAGTTCAGTGTTTGATTAGAATGAGGTCCATGTTGAGGTGAAGGTTAGACGTCAGGAGATGAATGGAGCCATCACAAGAAGGTGTGTGACTGTCATTCCTTTCTCACTCAATCCCTCTTTCCCTTATTTCCTGAGCACAGTTCTTACCTTGACCCTAAATGTCGTAGAGGGTTAAAGACACACAGTGTGCTCTCATGTGCCTTCCTTTAGAGCTTTGTTCTCGTCCTGCATACTGCTTTTACATGTACATGCATGTGTTTATTTATTTGCGTGTAAGGATAAATGTGTTTCTGGCTGACAGGTAGTGGTTCATTCCATCGAAACGTCCAAATCTCAAGGGAGACTCTTTCCCTTGGCCAAGCAGGGCAGGCTTGGCTGTTTTCCTCTATCCAGAAAAAAAAACACTCAAATCCAAACACACATAAACATATCCCCTCCCTAATAATCACTGCCAGCTGCTACTGGTAAGCCAAGATTGTGTTTTAACAAAACATTGATTTGACATCCAAGTGCGTAATGTTCTGATCATATTTTTTAGAATGTAATGCGAGTGAGAAAATCTGACAATAACATCAGCTATGCTGGTGATGGCTCAGAGGACTTGTTCGGAAAAATCCTGCAGCTCTAAACACTGTACAGATGCAAGGTGGGTGGGGAAACATCTGCGGGTACCCATTATACTACAAATATGTATGGTAGCCAGCTTTAATATTTGCAATAAAAATACATTCCATTCTCTAATTAGAGCCTTTAAACACACTTGGCATGAATGAGTCCTATATTAAATAAGTTTGATTCCTACATGTGGGCATTTCCAGCATTAAACACCCACTTACGGAAATATGGACAAAAGAGAAACATTGATTAAAGCCATGCGTGTATTTGGTGTACAACCAATAATGAAGGTTGAGCTGTAGTACATAGGTTTTATCACAGTCTTGGGTGCAGATTTCTACAGTCTGAGACCCAGCTGAAAAACATACAGTACATTCAAAGAAATCACAGTCCGGTTAGTTTAACTGACCCGGCCACCACTCCCTGGCTTTGAACCTGAAAAATGAATCATTTGCAATTAGAAATTTTCTATCAATTAATACATTTGCCATGTGTGTCCATCTAATTCTGCTTGTGTCTGTTTTCTTTCCCTCTTTTTTGACCTGATGCGGGTTACTCTGCATGGAAAGAAATAATAATAATAATAATAACTGCTGACATTTCAAACCACCGCAGGTGCTAGGCTTTTTACTGGCTTGTGTTGTTTTAGTCAATCAATGCTGCATTGCAAAAGCCCCCAGGGAAGTCAATATAAAGTAATTACATGCACGTATTTTCATACAGCTTGTTTTCTTACTCTGTCTCTGGCTTAAAATGATGGAACCAATATCCAGTAAACAAAAGCTTCTCCATTTGCTGTTTTTAAACACAGTAGTTATTGATTGTTATTTTGGGGCATGTTATTTTGGGGCATTTTTATGCCTTTATTAGATAGCTGGCAATAGAGAGATGACATGAAGTGAGGCAAAAGAGAGGAGGAATGATGTGCAACAGTTCACCGTATGGGGATTATCCTCCAGGCCACCGGATCGCCACACTTGGCAGCTACTTCCCGCTGCACTGTAAATTTTATTGAGCTTTTTTTTTTTTTTTAAATCAATGTGAACCAAAGGTGAATTAAGATCTAAGTTTGAAAATCTCAAAAAAAAAAAAAAAAAGTCAACTCCTTCAGTCTCTATTGTACTTCATATGCACCTGAGAGAAAAATGAAAAGTAAGACATGTCACCTAAATGTGCCCTAACCCAAATATGTTAGTGCTTTGTGCTCTCATCCACTGTGCTAAACAGGGAAACGGATTCCTTACAGAGCCAGTGGTACTGCTCTGTTTAGTTTCCCTGCATACAACACCAGCAGGCTTGAACTCCAGATGTAATCAGCATCTGGTCACACAGTCCCATTTAATGGCCATTACCTCTGAGTGCCACACAGCCAGGCAGCATGAAGTGGGCTTTGTAGTCCCCTCTCCAGAGACGTAGTGGCCTGGGAGAGGAAATGGAGACTGGAGCCCAGAGATTTGATAAGAACCTTCTTTGGCCGCATGATTCAAGCCCTCTCAGAATGGAGGCGTTGATCTGAGTCTGAGACCATGTAAACATCGCAATGATTTCAGAGTCCTGAGCCCGGTCTCCTCAGTATATGTTGGATTTCCTCTCTGATAGTTATGTATATTGGTGATTTGCTTGATCTGTTTAGATTTTCAGTTTTAAATTAATAAATGAATCCTTATAAACAGCCCCCAAACCTTCCCTTTTAAGCGTCCACCTCAGAGCGGTTGTGTGTCAGAGCTCAACAGGAAATGGAAAGTCTATTAAACAGCGTGAGAGAGAGAAGACTGGTTCTCACAGGGTCAATTATCCTGCACAACTTTATTCAATACTGTGTTGTTGACTGCCGAAGCGGTACAGAAAAACTTTATTTACACGTAATGTTACTTCTTTTTACAATAGAACTTTATTAATAAAATGCCACAGGGAGGTCAGAGGTCAAGGTCAGACACAGAACAGCATCGTCCTCTGGGTAAATGACGGTTTCTTTGCCTCACGAACAGAATATTGCTTTGGTCTGTGATTTGTGGGGTCACACTTAAAAGATGCAAAATAAGAAATCTAACAACGTGGATGGGTAACACTAGCTGGGGCTGATAGCACCAGTCAGTTTGACATTAAAGTAAGTTCAATACCAGATTTTGTTGCATTTTGTATCACCTTAATTTAACCAGGAATGATATATTTCTGGTTTATTTAGTTACAGACTTTGCACAGGTTTTTTTTTTTATCTCAGTGATTTAGCAGATGACAAAATGAGCAACCTTAACATTTCCAAAAGGTGTGACAGGGAACACTAACCCTCGCGACCTACAGACATTTGAGGGTATTGCATTTTTCTCGATGTGTATGTATTAATTCAATGGTTTAATTAGATTTTGGAAAGGCAAGTTGACAAATAGGTTGTGCAACTTGAGTTTTATTCAAAATATTGCTGTCCGACCGCTCTGAATACGTGATGCTACATGAGGTTAGCTTGGCTGTGTGGCTGGGTCGTAGCCACACATGCACACACACACACACACACACACACACAAACAAACAAATAATCCAGCTGCCACATTCTGACAGCAGGTGGTAAAATGCTTTGGAATAATATCTGCGGAGCCCATTGTGTGGCATTTGTCAGTGTGTGTGTGTGTGTGTGTGTGTGTGTGTGTGTGTGTGTATGTGTATGTGTATGTGTATGTGTATGTGTGTGTGTGTGTGTGAGTGTGTGTGTGTGTGTGTGTGTGTGTGTGTATTGTTAATTGTCAGCTCTACGACCTAGAGCCAAGCAACGGTTTGACAGCAAACAGCCAAAGGTGAAGCTAAGTGTTCCCGCTCGACTCTGTTGTGGTAACAAAACAGAGCTCCAGACAGAGACAAGACATTAGAGACACAAACACACGACTCAGGCATTCATCTCTCAAACATTAGAGAAAAGCAGTGACCCCTGTGTGAGGAGATGACTGGGACCTTCAGCCTTGTGTATATAATGCGCCATGATGCAAACAATTAGTTCAGTGATCTAATGTGAGGCCCCATTGAGAAAGAACTTTTTATTAACATAAACATTGTGCTTTGCAAATGACTTTACCAGACACATCAGATGTGTGTGTTCAAATGTGTTTTGGAGAGAAAGCTGCAGACTGAGCTGCTAGGTTAAAGGTCCCATTTTATGCTAATTTTCAGGTTCATACTTTTATTTTGGGGTTTTACTAGAACATGTTTTCATGCTTTAATGCTCAAAAAACACTTTTTTTTCTCATACTGTCTGTCTGAATATACTTTTTTGGTATTCACCCTCTGTCTGAAACGCTCCATTTTAGCGCCTGACAAAGTCTGCTTTGATTAGTTAGCGTTTCTAGGTCTTCTGTATGTGTTCTCAGAGTCTCTGCACCGTTAATGCGGCTGGGGAAGGACAGCAAGTTAGCAGCACTTTCTACCTGTATAAAATATAGTTGTGACATCACAAGTAAACAGACATCCTGTTTACAGTTTCTGAAGACTCTTCAGAGTGTTTTGATTCATTCACATTATTTAGACTTTGACCTGCTTTATAATAAAAAAAAAAGAAATGGAAATCTCACTTTTTACAATATGGGACCTTTAAATGTCAATGGTCCAAGCCAAATCGCCACAGTTTCTCTTGCTTATTAACACCACAGAAGTCCATTAAAACAAAAGAGGAAAGAGGTATTGTAAGACAGTTGTTGAGATGGACAGCAAAATGAGAAAAGTGCACAACGCTCAGATGAATTTGTTTTATCCAATGAACTGCAGTTAAGTCAAATCTAATAGAAAAGCAGATGTGTCCCTAATTAAAGCACAAAGCAGATTCTTTGGAATTCAAGGGAAACACATTGGTTAAAGTTCAAAGAAAACATTTAAGGAATGAAGAAAAACAGCTTTTGGGTGAACAACTAAGTAGGAGTTCTACAGCAACAGAAATGTCAGCCTATATGTAAATATAAGTAACAAGATAACTTGCTATACATCTCTAATTACTGTATTTCTCTTGGCTCCATGTTTAGCAAAGAGTGTGTTTCCTGTGAGTAACAGCTGAGTTTACAGTGTCAGTGTTATGTAAAAACTGTGTGCATGTGTGGGCATTCGTGTTTACTTATTTGTTGTAGCTGTGCTTGGCAGTCAGCTCACAAATCTCTCTCTAATGTCTTTCCATAATGGAGGACAACTGGCTGTTAATGATGTCTAAGAATATCACAACCGGGCTAGGAAGTGCTATTTGAAGAGTGTTATGGTAGATCCTTACGGTCTGATGGGGTAGAGTCTTTTTCTAACTGTGAGATGTAGTTTGAGAAGCTCCTCGGCTCCTCGCGTTCACTGTCGAGCTGAGGAGTATGGCTGCCAGGATATGTAACATCATGTAACATCGTATTTTGTTCCCCCCTCAGTCCAAAGCCATGCGAGAGAGATGGCTCCTCCAGGGGATGGGAGCAGAGGAAGAGGAGGTGCGACGGAAACAGCTGGAACAGGATGAAGAACAAGGGAAGAGGCTGGAAGACATAATACATAGGTACATTAATGGACACCACAGTGACACTTGCTTTGGACTTTGTTTAGTTTCCACGCCAATTGTTGGCACTGCGGATCAGACATGACATTCTGAGTAACACGTTCATACCAAATCCTATGCAAAGTTATGCACATAAATTTGTACAAAAAAACACGCTGGCAGACATTAGGATCGGACCGGAAGTCAACATGTGTGGAACCGGAAGTGAAACACACAAAACAACGTCACGTGTCCGATTTTAGCCAACAAAAGGTTAGGAATGAAAAACACTTTGTTAGGATTAGAAAAAAGACTGTGGATTGGTTTAGTGCGGACGGGAATTGAACCCCACTCCCCTGGCTTAAAGTCCTGTGTTTTAGGAGTAATACATCTGTTTTTGTTACTACACATCTGTTTCTCTATCCAGCACCGTGTAGTATGTTGAGATATTTCCTAAAATAGCAATAATATCCTCTGTTTGGCTTTCCCTCCGGTCTTAAATCTAGTCATCAGCCTATCCACACTGAAAAAAAACAACTTTACTACATCAGTAACATACAGCATGTACTGCACACAAATCAAGGACACTAGATAGATTTAATAAACACTGAGGACATCAACAATGGCATTCTTTATTTACATCAGCCATATCTGAAGCGTCAAACCAGTGTCCAATTATAGAGCTCTAATTTTGTGCGACCATATTTGGCGCAACACAAACACACTCATAGTGTACAGTGGTTACAATATGCACACACACACACATACTGTAACTCAAAAAGTCTTGGCGGTGTGGGATTCTGCAGGGCAGTGCTGGAATCTAGCAGTTCTCTAATCTTTGAGCAAAACTCTACATTTTTCTTGTGCCCTGGTGTGAAAACACCAAGAGCTACTGTACACATCTTACAGATACGACAAGAGCCGACAAGGAATGAAGACAGAGAAGGATAGATGAAGAGAGTTAAAAAAAGGGAGATACAGTATTATAGAGAATGAGAGCTACAGGCAAACGTATAAAGCAGCAGCAGAAAGATACCAGAAAGGGCGTAATTGCCAGAGGAAGAGAGTGAGATATTGGGAAGGTTGAAAAAAGGTGGGGGAAAAAAGAGAGTGATGTGATTCTGTGAGCACTTCCTGCGTTTGTGTGTCTGGGAGGAGCTTCCTGAAATCCCATCAAGCATTGCTGTGAGACAGTCACTTATTCCCCAATAAGGTTGTGGCATGAGATCATCCTAGCTATGAATAAAGTGCCAGCCAGCTTTGCTTTGTGTACTTAGCTATAAGTTTTCCATTTGCAGGGTGTGAGAATTGAGCGGAGGCTGCAGCTTGTCTTCTCCGAGACAGGAGAAGCATTTTTTGGGTCACTTTTTAAAAAATATATATAGTTTTAGGAGCTGCGTTCCCACTTCATCTTTCTGTTTGCATGTCATCATGTATTCATGTACTGAAAAAGATGTTTGGAAAGCCCTGCAAAAATCCTTCTGCTTGAAATACGTATGCGTGGGCAATAATGACCTTAAAAGTTTATACAAAGTATTGGAAATTAAGGCAAAAAGAAGTGGGAAAAAGGAAAACCTTCCCTTTTTTTCCCTGGTGTGTCTTTAGCGCAAGACAAACCGCAAGAACAGCATACCTACAGCGGTAGAAACAGCACCGTACTGCAAGGGAATGAGCAAGGCAGAGGGAGAGAAGTTAATCAACCAACATGCAGATTTTTTTTTTTCATAGTTTATGTATTCGATAGAGATCAGAGCATGCTCAGAAAATGAGGCTTGGGGTCAATTTGGCATCAGCGAGCCAGGCGTACGCTCCCCCTTTCTTCATCTATCAAATCTCTGCATGAAAGAGACTCTGTTAGCCAGCAGCTACTGTAGCTTATCATTAGCGGCCAGAATAACATCAACAGCATACACCGTCACAGACACCAGGATAACATTCGCTCTTGTGCAGACTGAACAGCGGTTGAATGGTCAAAGAGAGAGCATTGTAGACCAAAGTACAGTTGCGACGGTGGAGCTGTTTCATGTGAATCACTTCATTCAGCCGCTGTTGAATAGACTTGTTGTCCGGTTCTCTTTTCAAAGAGGAGATATTTTAGTTTGTGGTTTTTTTGTTACTTTCGAAAGCAATCAAAACTACAAAGATGACTCGTGTCATGTGTTTTCGGTCTGGTTTCACTTTTTGTCACCAAATTCTCAAGTAAAACTGAATTTAAAAAAAAACGTACAAATACCACATAAAACTAAAGTGTCATGATGCACAAACACGGAAGCCGGTCATCATTAACTAGAAAAATGTCTCACTTTCCCTGTAAGTGTTTGGTGGATGCTTTGTGATACGACTAAGGTTATCACGATATAAGAATTTAAAACTTCGATACAATACTAGTATAAAACAAACAACTCAATATTTCTTTTGATTCCATGGCAAAAGAGGAAAAAAAGGATTATTTTTCAATTTTCTCTCTTTAACAGCCTGCATACAGTGAAAAAAATGACTGAGCACATATCAACACATGTACTAATGTTTATGGTAATATACATCATTATTAATATTCTTAAATGTTAAATGACCTACTGGATAGATCTAATATATGTCGTTTTTATTGCATTTAGTATGTTTTATTTTGTATCTAATGTGGCTTCACTTGTAAACACAGGCCCAATTGATTTTCAACATTTGTCCCTTTTTGTTTCATCTGTTTTTCCTTGAGTTGAGAAATCTGATTGTAGATCTGCTTTTTAACAGCTTTGGTATCAGTTATATCTAAATTATATCATCCGTCATTTTAAAAATGATCCACACTCAAACACTGTATGGTACATAATATCCTCCACAAACCCAAAGGATTGGATAACCAGCGTTTCTTGTTTCTATTGCACGTTTATACATAAGCAATGGAGCGGACGCAATTCTCAAGCAATTAGCAATGTGGACCAGGGTCTCAGATGTATGCTGAAAAATTGCTTTAAGAGGAGGCCAGCTGTCTGGGAGGAAATTCTCGAGGTTTTCAGAAAACAATCTATTCCAGTGGGGGAAATAAAGTCACAGAGCATGTGTGTGGGAGTCTAAGGAGTGCCTTCAGTCACACAAACGGTGAACGAAAAACCCCTTAACAAAACTGTTTTACACAAATAACGATAAAACATCAATCTTAGGAGAGGAAAACTTTGGAAATAATGAATGAAATGAACATCATTCAGTTGGGTATGATGTCCTGCTGCGAAGGACAAATTTGTAGATGTCAGATGTTTTGAACAGGACGCTGATAGACAGCTCACGCCTGTGTGTGTATGTTTGTGCATTTCAGGCGGAGGGCATGGCATCTATAATTAGATGACTCTGTGGGACATCATCCCAGAATATCAGAACAACCATTCCAATACAGATAGGGACAGAGGTGAATGGTGAGTGTTAAAGGGTAGTGTGTTTGGGATCTTAAAGTGATTTTCCGGCGCAAAATCATCCCATGGTCTTTTTCGGCACTTACATACATCAAATAAGCCATCGTGACAGTTTGTGTAGGAACTATTAACGGAGAAATCCGGGAGAGTCATGGCTAAGACTAATTAGCTCGGGGCATTACGGTGAAGGCATTAAAATGGCTTTTTTAACCAGTAGCATTATAAGAGTCCCTACACATAAAACGCAGCACCAATGGGCTCTTTAAAAACACAATTTATACAAAGAATAAGGCTATAATAAGCCAAACAAAAGCACTTCTACTTAGTGATGTTATGCTCAAGTCTGCTTGCTCGACTCAGCATTGATCTCTATGAAGCGGGAGTGTTGCGGGACACTGTTTCGATCTCTGCTTTACAATCACGTGACCACTGCGAACGAGGCCTCGTTATGTCACGGAGCAGGTTTTTCAGGCATTTCTTTCGGATGCGGTTCTGACAGACAGCCAGAAGAGTGACATCTTCTGGCAGCTGTATCAATTTGGTTCACTGGGTCATGAAGCTTTGATTTCACCAACACTAGCGTATTTGGGCATCCGGTGCAGAAACGATAGAAAGTGTTAAAAAAAAAGAGAATAGAAAAAGAAAAAAAATACTATTTATACAAAGACTGAGGCTATAATAAGCCAAGCAAAAACACTTTTACTACCAAGGCTTCAGGTAACAAAAGTTTAAAATATCCCCACATAGCTGAGGGTACAGCAGAGCATAATTTTGCTTCTTCCCTAAAGAGATTCCGCCATGCAACTAAAACACTTCCCTTTTATCTGGTGGACCAAACAACCCCAAATCGGTACATACCATTATAATCAGCAAAGATTGGTGTTTACCTATTATTCTACAAATATGCATCAAACAGAGTTAACAAGCTACCTAGAAGAAATATTAATACATCAGGCCTTACAGTTAACATACATGAATGGACATATGCCACTACATTCACAGTACATGTTTAAATACAGATAATTCATTTTGCGAAGATGCACCTGTGCCATTTGCGAACTCACCCAAAATCAGCTCGTACAGCGTCAGAAGTTGTACTTTTATAACAGCAGCTAAGCAAACGCTGATCACATATTTTCTCAACATAGATGTTATGCCCAAGCCTTAGACTTTTAGGTTTGATGAATATTTTACTGCAATAAAACTGAATTTTCTCGCGACTGAATCATTGAACAAATGAATGAAATGCGAGGGAAAAAGTTTGGTGCGGTTTAACAGTATGCCTAAAACACACGTAAAGTAAACACGTGACGCATAACAAAGTCTATGGCAATGGAGGAACATGCATTTTATGTAAACACCTCCATTAGTTATTAAAACTGCATGTAATGGTTCAGTTCGGCCACAATGATACAGGCGTCACATGGGCAATGCTGTGTGTGTGTGTGTGTGTGTGTGTGTGTGTGTGTGTGTGTGTGTGTGTGCGTGTGTGCGTGTGTGCGTGTGTGCGTGTGTGCGTCTGTGTGTGTGAGAATTAAGCTATAATTATGTATAAACCTGGATTTTCATGTAAGCTACACCTACCTCTCCACCTATAAACATCTCTAAACTACTGTAGATGCCACTGTCTTGTAACTAAAAGCACAGAAGCTCTGTCCTTCCCACTTTTATGGCTGCTAAGCTAATAACTCATGCGCTGGTGGACATTTTATAGACAGAAAGTGACAAAAAACAAAGGCAGCAGCTCTTTTATAGATGCTGGTATTGCTTCATGCACTGGTGGAGACATAAACAAGAGGGGAAGAAAGATGGGGAACAGCTGTATCTGTCTAAGGAGAAAAACTGTATTTAAATGCATGAAGAAGAATGAAGAACAAAAAAAAAACATACAAGGACATAAGGACAACAGAAGTATCTTTGTGGGGTGTTGTGAGTGCTGGCTGGTGTTGACCTTAAACTGGAAGTCACATTAAGTGAAAAAATGAAGAGTGCAATCTTTGTACAGGCTACTTTATTTAAATACCTTAGGCTGTTGAGCCTGGAGGGGGGGGGGGTAGACCAAAAAAAGAGATTGGAAATAAAGGCAGTTTGTGAGGTAGTTTCTCTCCCTCTGTTGTAGCCCAAATTGAGGAGCACACATAGTGACAGAGCGATGAAGAAATAGCAGCCATTGTGTTCGGGGAAAAGACGCTTACATTGCAGAGCCTGGAGAACAAACAGACAGAATGAGAGAGCGTGGCAGCAGCAGTGGTAGTTTAACAGATATCCCTATCATTACATGGACAGGCAAAGTAAACAGAGAGAGGGATACAGCAGCAAAGGCCCTTTCACAATGTGGCACTGACCCGACCCGGGCTGTACCCACAATCCAGGCTAATTTTGGATTATTGCTCGTTTCATGTTACACAGACAGCCCCTTGCAGATGTAGCCATCATTGTAGGGGAGCAATGCGGTTTGGGAGATTTAGGAGAAGTCATGTTATGTCTTCTCAAGGAATCAGAAAGTGTACTCTCATTTAATTTTCATTCATTTAATATTATTTCTCATTTGCATTTCAGGTATTTAAAGTGCAGTTATATTTTTGCAGAGTTGATAAAGATGAGCCTGTTCATTTGCGATAATGTAAACTTCAGCTTTATGTATTTATCTATACATATATATCTATCTATACATATATATATATATATATATATATATATATATATATATATATATATATATATATACGGTATATACATAGATATATATACGGTATATATATATATATATATATACATGTACTTAGAGAGCATGTATTTCGAATGTAGTCATTCCAATCTATTTCACTATATTAGTAGGGACTGTGACTAGGTTTAAATCCATATAATAGCTTCCTGTTGTCTCTGCTGGTTGCCTGGCAACTTCAAGGTGACAACAAGTGTTACCATCTGACAAAGGAAGCCTTACGGTAACCCTAGATTTGCAAAAACTTTAGCTAGATTTGCAACAACCTATACCTAACCTTAACTATCTAACGATGTGTTGTATGCTGTATAAAAAAGGACATAGCCTCTACGTCAAGGTCTGTTCTCTCAACTTGATCCAATCGTACTGGCCTACGAGAGTCGCCATCATTTCTGACTTTAACTCCGCCTCATTTCCTCTTACCAAAAAAGAGCATTGATGTGACATTGGACGAGGGAGATACGTTCATCTGGCTAAAATATACCTTTGAGGTGAAGGGAGGGCCAGCGGTTAGCTGTCACTCAAGAGGCCACGCCCCTAATTATTCATTTATTTATTACGTCCAATAAAATAAAAACTAGCCTGGTACAATCCCACGTCAGTGTTGTCATGGATATGTGACCTAAATATACAGACTAGAATATGTTTTCTTACCAGGACTTAAATAGGTTTAATTATGCTGTGAAAAAGGCCTGTTTAACATGGGAGTCAATGAGAAATTGCTCTATTATGAAACCTGCCCCTATTGGCCACTCAACGAACTGCAGTTTTTGGCACTTCCTTATTAGATCAACCAGTGGAGGAGGCTTAATCTAACCTTAACTTTTCAAGGTCAGTGACTAACCTTGTCCATCTCGTGAGAGTTTCGCAGCATCTAAACATGACCCCATTTCCTGCTATGTCAAGTTTTCGTGCTAAGCCTCTGCTGGAGCTTCATTACACAAAATGTTAAACTATTCCTTTATATTTATTAGTATCGTATCGTATGTATTAGTATCTCTGTTTTCCTCTTTATTGAGGCTATGTGTGCTAAGACTATTAATCTTAATTTCCCTGCTTAACCGCGCTGCAGCAGTGACCTTCATTCTCAGGAGATCAATAAAGGTTAATCTAATCTTATCTTCCTATCAATCAGTCACCAGACCAGAAAACCTCTGTTCTAAACGTGCTGAAGAAACAAATGGAGTCCGTACAGTAGGATACATGAGATCCAAGGCAGTCTGGCAACAGCAAACTATACTTATTGCAGCAAGCCCATTGAACTGCCTTGTATCATGTTACATAACGTTCTAAGAATATTTGTCTTTTTCTTCACAGAAGCAGTGTGAGAGCACATGGTTTTTAACTGACCAGTAAAGCGTGAGGCAGTCCTCATTCCTGAGCTTGTCAACATTTCAGAAACTATTTTAGATAGAGCTGATTGCAACTGCAGTGAAACCAACTGTATGCACCTTAACTGTACCGATCAAAACTGCTCCAATGTCCAGAATAAGCCACTAAATGTGACATTGTTAAGACAAAGATGTTAGGGTAGACTGGATTGAAGAACACAACCATGATTCATGTTTGGATCCAATGCAGCCTCCTGTTTCATTTAAGTTTTAAACCACAGTCCCAAATTACATTAAACTCGGAGTAATAACACACTTGCTGCATGTTCCACATCTCTGAAAACCAAAAACATTTAGCATTTGGGATCTATCATGATGTCAAAACAAATCTTGTCAAGCACAATAGGTTGTGTATACAGAGGAATGAAAACATACTCCATCATGGCCAGTTGTTGAAGAAAAAAACACAAAAATCGTATCATTCCTTGGGGACACTGGAGTGTTTGTGATCTGGCTTTTATCCTTGCGCACTCTGCTTTTGAGCCTATTTTACAGACTTATAATTTAAGCCTATTAAACTGTTGCTCTCATTTAATGTCAACTACATGGTTTAAATCACAGTAAATTCCCTGGACAACTTTTTTGCTGAACCTGAATTGCATAATATCCTTAGGGTGCATTTGGATTTGAAGCTATAGCTTTATTTTTCTTCATGTAAGAGCAATATATCATGATTGTGACATAGGGTTATCGACTAACATAAATTGTAAGTGATAATTTGTGAGACATTTATCTGATTTTGAATAAATCCTAACTCAATAAAAATGAATATAAGTTATATTCAGCATTAAGTCATGGAACTTAATGCTTAACTACTTCTAATGGGGTATTTCTGGTGTATAGATTAGTATCCATTCTGCTTGCCTTGTATTGTTACCCACAGCACAGCCTGTAATTTGCTTTGTTGTACCCTTTAAACTGTAAACAATGGAACAGATGATGACTTGGGACAGGAGATAGGAAGAGATATATTGTGTGTGAGCCAAGGACAGTAAGTCTTTCATGACAAAAGAAAGAACAAAGTACTGTACGCGCTCCTCGTGTCACTCTTTACATCCTGTTTATGATCTGAAAGACAGATCAACACTTTGGACAGAAACAGGAAGAAACAGACCACTGCAATACAGCAAATAAATCTCTATATGCGTCAATGCATGTATTGGAGGATGGTTAGGGACACATTGTACACAGATGATGCTCCTTTGATCATTGACTTTGACTGAGTTTGTGCTGTTGTGTGTGAAGCAATGTGATGTTTTATTCCACTAAACTTGCAATGTGAAAACAGTAACTTTAGTTAGGACTATGATGAGGCCTCACTAGTGACTTTTTTGTTTAGCTTCACCATGGTTCATTGAGCTGGTCATTGATTTTGAATGTGTCTGCGATTGACTGTGATATGAGATGTGATGCATCTTCACAAATCAGCACTGCTTTTATTTGAAACCATTAATGTAATCGCATCTGTAAGAGGCTAGTGCTCGAAAAACTGGTGAAACGGAGTCACGTGCACAAGGGTGCATTCGTCAAAAATCACTAAAGCTGCTATAAAAATACTGGGAAAGTGTCAAAACGCTCAATCCACAGAGAAATACACACAATCAGTTTTCAGAAACTGTAACTTTAAATGAGCTGCCAGGACTTCTGTAGTATATATAGATACAAGTGCCGCTTCAGTGTCGTTACAGTCTTTCCCCAGCTGCAATGACGGCGGAGACGGCGAGAGCGCAGGTGCGGAACAACCAGAAATGCTGACAAATCAGAGCAGAGTGGGCTAAAAATGATGTGTGTGTTTTAGACAGAGGGTGAGTACAGGTATATTCAGACAGACAGTATGAGAAAAATAATGTGTTTTTGAGCATTAAAGCATGTAAACATGTTCTAGTAGAAATACAAGTTATACAAGTATGAACCTGATAAAATGAAATGAAAAGAGCATAATACGGGACCTTAAATTGGACTAATCGACATGTTGAGGGTGACAGGAAAATTAAGCAGAGAAAGAAAAAAGAAAGAGTCAACATGTAACTGCCTTGCACAGATTTAAACTTCAGCTTCCTCCCTTCATGGACTGCTTTTAAAAGCTATGACCCACTGAGACTTACCTCCATCAATCAGGTTGTTTCGTTCTCCAAGGAGTTAAGCGTCTTGGAATTACAGTAGAAAAACTCCAAGAGTTGTACCTTGAAAGCTCCGAACACACAGCAAACATACAGTATCAAGTCTAAATACACAATGTGGTTAGAGTTCCTCTCTTATTTTGTCAGACTCTGTGTGCACACGGACACATGTGCACATGCACAAACACATACACATCTACCACACATCTTCCTCCTTCTGTATGATGTGGGTAAGCGGTTGCTGCCCACCCAAGCATATCCATGGCAACAGGCCTGCGGTTAGTTGACGGGGCGGGACAGTGACATCACTGGTCCCTTTTAGGATTTGCCACAGAGATAGTAACGCTGCCAGACAAAAAAGTATAAAGAGAGGACAAGGAGGAAGTAAAGGGGAAGGAGGGACGTTGTGAGGTCATGGCCCTCTCGTTCACACAAACATAACCCACTCTGCAGTTTAGACAGCCTTATAAATTTCAAGTTGATAGATGTCTGGTTTTGCAAGTCTAGACATTTTTATACACATAGCTGTTTATACAATATAATATGTAACAGTGTACTTACTGACAATAAGAGGAATAAAGCTGGTAGACATTTAAACATCTGGTGATAGGTAAGACACATGTCCCTTTGTGGAGATTTGCAAACTCCATTGATAATAGGGTTTTATACCAAAGGAAAGGCAAGAAACAATCCATCCATCATGTATTTCTTCTCTTCCTGTGCTCACAGCTTTGATCATGTTTGAGGTTTGATCACTAGAGGGTGCCAGACACAAACATGACCAGTGCCAGGATGTTTCTCTTTGCACTGCACATAAGCTAAAGACCATAGAGGCTAGAGGAGTGCTGACACATAAACTAATCCAGTCAACTAGTCCTGTAAAAAATGTTGCCTGACACTGACAGGTGTTGATCAAATTTTTGTGGATCGCATTATGATGTATATATTATTTGTGTACTGTGAATGTTCAACTCTTTGCCTTCCTCCTTTTGTACACAATTAGTTTATACCTTACTGCCCACCCTTATCTACCTACCATATCCACTTGCTGTCGGGTGAAAACCCTGTACGTCCAAAACTTTTGGACAATTTTTCAGGAATGTGAGGTTTCCTGACAGTTTTAGGATCCAATGGTGTTACAAGATTTAGTCACAAGCTCTTTTTAAAATATTTTTCATTGGTTAAAACTGTATTAAACTTTACCCAGATCGGATATGGGCTCCGATATTGGATCCAGTCATTTCTTTTTTTATTAATATCCTACACAGAAAGTTAATTAAGCTATTGTTTATTGTTGATAAATAATATTAAGTACATTTCAGTGGAAGCTGCTGGTCCTTCAAAGAGGGTAAGCTCATTTCAGGCCTTCAATCTTGCCTACATCATAGTTGTGTTTGTTTATTTATATGTAAATTCTACCCTTCGTTCCTTTTTCAAGAAAATGATCTGTGACCTTGTCGTACCAACCAGGAATCTTTTCCAGGGACTTGAACAGTGTCCTCTCAATTGCCAGCAGAGCTAGGCTGCTTAAACGGCTTTGGCCCAGCTGGAGCTGCTGCGCCAGGCTACTGTGAAGTGTGACCGCGTGATCGTGACGGGGGAGAAGCTCCGCAGCTGCTGGTTGGGGAAAGAATCCGCAGAGAGTTGGGCAGAGAGTCACCAAACACAACGCTAGTTGTTTTTAACAGAGACAAAGTCGCTGGGGATCGGTAAAGTCTCCGGATTGGAATATGTTCCGCTGGATGTTTATTCTTCAAGATCGCTGATTCGCTCATTTAGCTGTCAATCAAAAAAGGATTCCGCCTCAGACAGCTCATCCAATCATCATGCAGAAGCCGAGCGTCCGGGCCAGCCCACTGTCCCATAAACCCCCAGAGACGCTGAGTGTCCAATGGGCGGGACAAAGCCAAGCATTTATCCAATGACCGTCTAGTTTCACTGCAGTGGAACAACCCACTCTACGCTTCCCCATTGAAGTCAATGTTGAGCTTAGCGTCTGACTGTGTACAGTGCTGTGGTGCTGTGGGGATGAATGAGAAGGAAGTTGCGCTGGTTACCTGTGATAAGTAGCTGATTCTGAACAAAAGATGAAGGCTTTCTGGCGCATATTTAGTCAATGAAATGAAATGTACACACAGCAGTACATATTTCACCACTTTTTTTTGTTGACATTTTAGGGGAAGCTGAGCTTCCCTTGCAGTCTTAGAGCAATTGCCATTTATATCTGTGTTAATTTGTTAAATTTTTTAACAAGGCTAAATGTTTATGTCAGGCCTGATGCCTTCACTCACATGTCAAGGTATATGGTTCATTCATTCAACAGTAGTATCGGATCGGTATCGGATCGGTATTGGGTATCGGGTATCCGGTATTGGGTATCGGCCGATACGCTCAGCAGGTATCGGTATCGGATTGGATAGCAAAAAACTGGATCGTGCATCTCTATATTAAACCCAAACACAGAAGAAGAATGACCAATAGCACTTATGTATGCCTTCATAAATTGAAAAAATAAAAATGCCAAAATATTGAGATACAAGGTTTCTTTCAGACAGCGGCGATACCCTTTTTTACCAGCTGTCTTACCTGCTCAACATTTTGTTGTAGTGGATAAACTCATTACTGTAGGTATCACAGACACAGTGCGAGTCCCTACTGTGATATGAGAGTGATTTTTCATTAGCTCTGACAGGTCATACTTATAGTTAGAGAGGATTTAAATTACATCCAAAATGTTTTCATGATATTTGGTTGAGTGTTACAAGCAATAGACAAGGATGTATGCACAATAGACGCTGATAACTACAGGTATAATGCTGTACCTGTAGTTGTGGTGATGTAATAGGATGAGAAACCTGCATCCTCCTCTGGTCATAAATCTTCTTTCTTGCCCATCTTGGCATGACCTCATGCGGCTTACAGGAAGCAGAAGTAAAATCCATTTCCAGCTAGAAAGGAAAAAAGGAAATGAGTAAGGGAGGAGCAGGGAAGAGTAGCCCCTGAGAGGCAACAGGGTACAGACATCTGCTACAGAGAGAAGAGACACAAGTTATCAAATTTAATGAAGATGAACACCAGTAACACCAAAATGGTAGTGTGTGTGTGTGTGTGTGTGTGTGTGTGTGTGTGTGTGTGTGTGTATGTGTGTGTGTGTGCGTGCGTGTGTGCATGCGTGTGTGCGTGCGAAAGAGAGAGAGAGAGAGAGGCCACTGCCATGCTACTATTAGGTTCCAGTCCAACATGAACCTGATATATTGCATTTTAATGGACA
This sequence comes from Echiichthys vipera, assembly GCF_963691815.1. NCBI lineage: Eukaryota > Metazoa > Chordata > Actinopteri > Perciformes > Trachinidae > Echiichthys > Echiichthys vipera. The sequence continues at coordinate 13,001,097 of NC_139841.1, forward strand.
ATACACTCTGATAAGATGCTGGCTCTCTTCAGAATTTAAGTGGTGTTAAAATAGCTTTTGTGCATGTTGATATATTTTAGTATATTCTTGGCGTAGCAAGAGAAAATCGACTATTGTTTTTTTTATACATCCTTGAATCATCTGATTTCAAGTAACACTGAACGACCCCGAACTGTGCTGATTATTTTCATCCAGACAATGGCTTTAGACCACCGTTACATGAGGCCAATTTTTGGGATAAGAAATGACTTTGCCTTGTTCAGTTTTCCGAGGTAAACAAGATCTCACATCTAGTACACACAAGTAATGTGTGATAACATTCAGCAGAGAAAAACAATATATTTGTGTGACAGTTGCAGCCAAAATAAAGCTGTAATTCTTATTGCAGAATAATCCTACTGCGACTCCAACCCAATACACCACAGCCTCTGCAGTGTGTTTGCTTACGATGATTAAAGGTCCCATATTGTAAAAAGTGCTTTATAAATACTGTGAAAGTATTAACACTCTCAATCCACAGAGAAATGAACACAGCCCGTATTCAGAAACTGTGCCTTGAAATGAGCCGTCAGGACTTCTGTACATTTGTGATGTCACAACTATGCTATATATAGGTAGAAAGTGTTGCTACAGGGCCGTTACAGTCATTCCCTGGCTGCAGTGATGGTGCAAAGACACCTAGAGCACAAATGTGGAAGATTCTGAAATGCTGACCAAGTGTTTGAGAAAAATAATGTGTTTTTTAACATAACAGCATCTATCATTAGCATCACAGCATCCATGTTGTAGTAGAATAATACAAATATGAACCTGAAAATGAACATGATATAAAAACCTTTAAATAAAGGTGATACTGTATAAATGTAATCTACCATTTGGCTAAAGTTTCTGAGAGCATGTAAACCAATGAAGGAGGGTGCTTGGTCCTCCTCACACTCATCAAAGCTTTAAAAACAAGTATTTTAGTGCCACAGTACAAGTGGCTGTATAACATCACACCACTGAAGATGATCTTGTGTAGGAACATTGGAAGCTGGTGAAGTGATGAGTGCAAACTGTGTGGATTTGTTTAGTTAAACCTCAGCGATCAGAGCCAAAGCTAAGGATCTTCTGGCAAACATTAAAGACACAATCTTTGATTTTGTTTGTGCCAACCAATCCAAAAATACTCCCTGTCCATTTGTTGATATTTGGGAAACTCAGCGCAGTTCAACTTGACCTATTGTCGCACTAACAACCTGTGCATTCGTGTTACTTTTAACGCTTCAGATAAAATATCTCTCAAGCGGTGAACAGTCCAGTCAGGACACTGTGTACTTGTGCTTGTTCATTGCTTGGTCACTGATGCTGATAAGAGTGAGCCCTATTGATTCTGGAATACTGTGGGAAGAACAACAGTTCTGTAATAAACCTTAATATCTCTTTTACGCACATATGCTCACACACACTGACGCACACATTCCTCGCGTCCCAGAGGAGTGTAGTCTGAAGTATTGTGAGTGCTGGCATCGAGTGAGGAAGCAACCCTGGTCCTCCTCCCTGACTGCTTCCTAGTATTGTTGCTACTTGCTCAAATGTCCACTTGAGGATGCATGTGTGTGTGTGTGTGTGTGTGTGCATGTATGTGTTGTGTATATAGGCCTAGTTTAAGCGTGGTTTTAGGACTTTTACTGATGTCTGCAGACTGTCCTGGTTGTTTTGACATTCCTAGGAGATGTTGCGTCATTCATACTGGTGTAAAAATCAATCTGACTACTTACAGTAAAAGAAGAAGAAACATATTGGTAACCATACCTTCTGTAAATAGGATTAGCAGAACAGGACATACTGTGTGGATCATAGAATTCTTCAGCCTTAATGCCAGATTAATGTCAATGAATAACTCTGCATACAGTATATACCTAGTTTATTGCATATACCTATACCACATTCTGCTGGATTTGAAGTAACACTCAGCAAATGTTAAAATGGGACTTTTATTTATTTATATGTTTTCCAACCTCCAAAAGCATTTGTAATTTTCAATTTCCCAACAAACTATTAGTCCGTCACCTGCTGATACAGATTTTTTCATTAGGCAAAGCTCTCCCCTGGTTGTCCCTTTTTAGTTGCTGATCCCCTTCTCTGTCTGGTCATTCTATGTGTTTGGTATATCTGGATTATATCCAGATCACTTGAAAAACATTGGTGTAAATGCACCCCGGGTAAGGTAATAAGGTAATCCTAAATCCTAAAGTCCGCCTTATTAAAAATAACATTCATGGTTTCTGGTGTGTTTTGGAGATTTGTTAGTCCTCTCCCTTAGTCTATTGTCCTCAAGGTAACGGATTATAGTCCCGTACCACCAGACAGATTGAGGGTTGTGTAAAAGCTGTCTTGGCGTGTCAAGCCCAGCCAACCCCTGCTGCCATGTAGTAAATGCTGCAACCAGTACAACAGGGTATCTATTGCAGTATTTCATACCAGCAGCACGAGACAGTAGCTAACCCCACAGTATAAGTCAATAATTACTAAGTGTAAATGTAATGTGACATTATTGGGAAGGAATCTGTATCCTCTTACAAATCTTTTTTTTTTTTTAGCTTGTGGAAGAATTACAAATATTAACACACAAGCAGTGTTTTCCAGAGAACCTTTTTTCTGTACATGGCAACAAACTTGAGTCTTCATTTTTTCCAGTATCATGACAGGAAATGTCCTCCTGTGTATTTTTTGTTTGCAGGCTGGAGTCTGAAATTGGTACACTGGAGAATGAAGAGTCTCAGATATCGGCCAAAGAGCAGATCCTACGGGAACGTCTGAAAGAGACGGAGCGCTCGATAGAAGACCTGCAGAAGGTATGAGAACACCAACTGTGGAGAACATCGCATGAGCTTCAGAGGGGGCTCGGAGATCTACGCCTTGCTGGCTTTGAATAATATGCTAACACTGAAATCGCTCTGCTCTAACTGGTTGGTACTGACATTACAGTTCAAAGTAAATAACAAGTGTAATTCAAGCAAAATGTTATCAGTTTCTTGTTTTATTACACTTTAATTGTAGTTTTGTCACGCACATGAATTGTTTTTTGTGGGACCAAATAAATCAGTAATGACCTGGAGTCTTATATAGGCCGTGCTGCTAATTAAAAACACAAGTGCGCTAGATATAAATGAGCTGGATGAAGGAACTTTGTGTTTACAAAACAGAGCCGTTAATCTTTAATTGCATTGTAAAACTGATTTAAAATGCACTTGGTAGTCATATTGCTGCAAAAGCTAAATGCTGAAGGGGGGCAGCACTAAAGAAGTCAGAAATAAACTATTTATTTTGGGGGTTCTGCATCTTATCTAGCATTATTCTCCTGGATGAGGTGTTACAGTTTTTCTCGATTGCTAAGACACATTTCTTGAAAGCTTCTCTCCTTTTCTCTAAACTGTGAACACAAACCACAATTTTCAAGCTACATTCACAAAACCTCAGACTCTTCTTGCAAAACCAAATTTTCACCTCAAAACAGTTCAATCTGTGCCCAAAACTGAACTTTGTTGTCAAATCATGCCCCAAGTCAATCAAAATTAAAAACACTACTGAGCAGCCACTAAACACTACATAGAAAAATAGAAAACACAATGCTCAGGACATGAAGCTGAATGCATGTTGCAAAACAAAAAAACTTGCATTTAGCACTTTACACAAAGACAAAAAACAGAAATCTTGTGCATTAACATGTAGCACTTGTACAGTACAAAAAACAAAGATCTTTTGCATTTACAGTACACATATTATTTGTTCAAAACAAACAGAAACTGTATGCATTTGCCACTTGTGTACAGTTCGGCATTGTCCTCACGGACCATATCAAGAATTAGGGTCTCTTGGTGTGGGGAGAACATACCTGTCCTCACACCCTTATGTGGCAGTCTTTCAATTCTACAAAAAGAGAACATGCAGATACAAAACATATACATGGAATACTAGGCCTACAGACAGTTAGACTAACCCTCCATTACAATACTACAGTACATTGGCACAGTGATGTACTGAAACATATATTTACTTACAGTATACTGTGGTACAGTATATACTGTAATATGCCATACAGTAATTTGCTCTCAACATTTACATACTGTACTATAATGTCAAAAAAGACCTGTTCTCTTCTCTAAATCTTCGGATTAAGGTGGACACAGTGAATCTACCGATGTTTGGTTGTACCCTTTGTCCGGCCTCCCTCATGCTCATACCATGGACAAGAACATGGTCAATCACAGTAGCTCTGATTTCGTCAGATATTACTGTTCTTTGTCTTCGCTGACCACCTTGACCACCTTGACCTCCTCGACCTCCTCTCACACAAACTCTTCCTCTTAGATTTCTATCCATTGTAGTGCCTCACAAATCAGTGCTCTCTGAACTGGCTTTATATATTCCCTCACATCATTAGCCACAAGTGTGATCAATTTTGAGTTGTTGTGTTCAAGTAGTGACAACCATGCTTTAATCGTGTTTGACTTTTGCCACCTGTGCTCACCATTATGCAGCACATGTGCATCACAATGAAAATGTATTGGTAAGTTCTGTCTAAACAGGTGAAAAGTGCTCATGGTTTTGCCAAAAGAGTGATTGATTCAATCAGTGTGTTCAAGCAACAGAGAAATTGGTTCAGACAACAGGGTTTAGTGTTTTAGCAATTGAGAAAAACTGTAAACAAGAAGAAACATTATTACATAATCACAACAAAAATTTACCCTCAGCTATAGTTCATATGGATTTTCTCCTGTCTTTCAGAGTCTGATGGCCCAGGACGGAGGTATGACACACTCACACACACACACACACACACACACACACACACACACACACACACAAACACAGATAAATGTGTGTCCTCCCCTGAGCTATTGTTGTTTCCCAGCAGTGGGGTCCCTCTTTTTCTATTTCTGTGTGTGTGTGTGTGTGTGTGTGTGTGTGTTTTATGTATGTGTGTGTGTGTGTGTGTGTGTGTGTGTGTGTGTGTGTGTGTGTGTGTGTGTGTGTGTGTGTGTGTGTGTGTGTGTGTGTGTGTGTGTGTGTGTGTGTGTGTGTGTGTGTGTGTGTGTGTGTGTGTGTGTGCGCGCATGTGTGTGCGTGTATGTGTGTGTGAATAATAGTCTCGCTGAGGCAGGAGGGATGCAGGCCAGAGCACACTCCTGAACCCCCCAAACGCACACTCCGCCATACCCACGGAAGCACACGTAGACATACATATACCTGCACGCAATCACATAAACACACCAAAAAATGTGCATGCACGCACACACATACACACACACGCACACACACACACACACACACACACACACACACACACACAGACACACACACACACATACATAAAACACACACACAGAACCCGGCTCAGCGAGGCTATTGAAACTCACACACACACAAGGCCATGACTCTGCAGCCTGCAGTCGCTGGCTTTATCCCCCTGCTATTCACAGACGAGCCCTGTAAGCCCCTAATGTTTTGTTCTTGAAATCACACACACACATGCATACACACACAAACACACACACGCTTCTGCTGCATAAGCACTGAACCTCAGGGGTGCTAGAGTTGCCGTGGACACAGAAACAGAGAAATTAGATGTTGTATGTGTGTGTGTGTGTGTGTGTGTGTGTGTGTGTGTGTGTGTGTGTGTGTGTGTGTGTGTGTGTGTGTGTGTGTGTGTGTGTGTGTGTCTGTGTGTCTGTGTGTGTGTGTGTGTCAGAGGTGTGGTTTATTTCCCTGTTGGGGGGCTGGGCAGTATGTGTGTGTGTTTTTGTGTCAGGGTGTGGTTACACATCACTGAGGTGTGTGTGTGCGCGCATGAGTGTCTATGTGTGTGTTTGTGGCTCTCCCTGACGGCCTCTAACGTCCCTCTGACCATGTGTCACTCCCCCCCATTGTGCTCCTGCTCACTAGATGCCACCGGCTGCATGACCTCCCCTCTCTCGGACTGCACGGACGGCGATCCTGACCACCTCGTCCTGGCCACACAGCCCAGGACCGGCCCACCTGCCTCCGGAGAGCACGCCATACCAAGACCTGGTAAGACAGAGGGAGGAGGTGAGGGTGAGGGAGGGGAGTGAAGAAGAGAGAGGGAGGGGAGGGAGGGAGGACGGGAAGATTTTGGGTGGCAGCCAAGTTGGATTATAACCAGGACAAACTCACACGCACAGGGAGGGTGGACGAGCAACAGATACACACACGTTCGCAGAACTTGAGTCAAATCTCTTACTGACTTTAACAGATACACACCAGCATGCAGCCAACATAGTCATCAACACATAAAGACACACACCATGGGGTATCAACACTGGATACTGGACGCGCATCGAGCATTGGATCCATTTTTGAGCTGACTTGACTTATGTTAGCAATAACTTTAGACAAGACTACAACTCAGACTGTAGAATCAAATTCATTCATTCATTTGCATTATTTTTAGTCTCTGTAAAAGTCTTACTGTGTCTCTGGTTGTAGACATATCATTAGTTTAACTGATGTAGTAGTTCTATGCTGTATTGTAGCACTAAGTTGATCATTGTTAGCTTTAGTTTTTGTACTAGTGAGTTTAGAATTAGGTATAGTTTTAGTCTTTACTCTCAGTGATATCAATACAAAAAAAGTTTCGATAGTAAATGGAAAACTGTCATCTTACATGTTTGTTTCATTGTATTGTGCTGACTCTGCACTGGGGATTAGCTCTACAAAATAACAGCGCAGATTGCAGGGCTGAGCGAGGAAGTTAGACGGTTGTGCTCGTGACTTATCTTTACATCAAAAGACAAGCATGTGGACAGAACCAAATACCAGGCATAAATATTTTTATTATTATCTACTTAATGTGTACTCTGCAAAATTAACTGAAAATATAATACAATCGCTACATCAAGTGTCTTTAGTCACGAGATTACGTGTGAGGATTAAAGGCAAAATATTTTTCTTGACATCTACCAAATCATTGGTCGTCTTTAAAGAAGGTGGTTACTATACAATTTTACCATACCATTGTATTCTTGTCCTCGCTGACATTAGGCACAGTGAGTTAAAGTTGGGTATTTGCATTTCTTGTTCCCTCGTCTGTATTTTTAATGCAGTTAAGGTAATGTGTGGTGTTTTACTAATTACATACTCAGCAGTTTAAATAAGACACTTGTGTTGCAGTTGCAGATAACACTGTGTCCCCGTCCTCATGCTTCACTCCCTTCACTTTTTCCTCCCCACACCCCCCCCCCCACCCCTTCACATTTACTTTTAACCCCACTCCCCTCTGCATCAACCCCTCAATCCTCCCTCTCCCTCCAACTACCCCCCCCCCCTTCCCCTCCTTACAGCAATGTTTGCCATGGAGATCAACGTGCAGCATGACCCGCAGACCGGCGAGCAGCGTGTCCTGTCAGCCAACCGCGTGAGCCCGCTGGACGCGGCGTCGCGCGGCATCAAAGTCTACGACGACGGCAGGAAAGTGGTCTATGAGGTCACTTCCTCCGGGGGTGTGTCCACCAGCAATGTGGAGAACGGCTGGAGCTCCGCGCAGGTTGACCAGCTGATCCAGCGAGCTGCCAGGCCCATCGCTCAAGGGGGAGACGTTGGCAGGGGTCAGGTGACGGTGACCCCGGCCTCCCCGCAGGCTTATGTTTCCCCGGCAGATGTTGACGATCTGTCTCCGCCCTCCTGCGCCCCGCCATCCATTCCTTCGAGCCCGCCAGCCAAAGTCACCCTCCAGAGGGAGCCCCAGCTCGGCATGATGCCCCCCTCTGCTCCCATTACAACCCAGCCCGGCTCCTCAGCCCACCCGGGCGAGGAGCTCGCCTCCATCCCCCAAGCTAGCGCAGAGCACCCAGTCACCATGGTGTTCCTAGGCTACCAGGACGTTGAGGACACGAGCGAGAGCAGGCGGCTCCTAGGTTTTGATGGCGCCGTGAAGGCCGAGGTGGTTCTGATCGACGAAGACGATGAGAAATCGCTGAGGGAGAAGACAGTCACCGACCTATCCATCATCGACGGCACAGCGGCCGACCTCGTGTCAGGGCGGCCAGCCACCTCCGAGGCCATCAGCACGGAACTGTCATCTGACGGCCGTGAGCCCGACAGCACCTCCTCGCCCCCCGCCAACCCCGACGCCAACGCGGCCCCACCGCCCAGCCTCACCCCCGCCACAGGTACAGACAAGAGGAAACGCTGCGAGTGCTGCATCCTCATGTGACTGAATCTTCTCCCTCTTCCACCCTTTTATTATTACCCACAACACCCCTCTCTTCTCCTCTGTCTCTGGATGGTTACTAACAGAAGCCCTGCCTTCCTCCTCCTCCTCCTCTTCCTCTGGACTCTGATCGGTTGGCACACACACACATGCACGCACACACGCTTCTGTCAGACTTTTTACAAAACAAACTACACCTCTGCTCATTGGTCACCCTCATGGAGACTCTGCCTTCACGCCTCCTGTCTCCCCAGACAATGCGGTAAATTTCATGAATTCAAATAAAGCTGTTGTCACGTTACTATATTAAATGGTAAAAACAGACATAAAGATGGTGAATATTGTTCAGCCTAAACCAAGTCATATAAAACTCCTCTCAGCGGTCATTAAGACTTTAAGGACAATCATTCATAACGCCACTCTGTCTAACACAATCAACCAGATCTTCGTCTTTTAATGAGCCAGTTTATAAAACATTCAAAAAGACAGACACAGCTTCAGTGATTTTTTAAAATCTCTCTATTCAGTCACCTCCCACTTCCTTTTCTCTCAACCCTGCGTTCCACAGATTATCTCCTGTTCTCTCCAAACATACACACACATGAACAACCGCACTCCCGACCTACAAACTCAGACTACCCCCTCTTCATGTACTGACTCTCTGACCAGGGTGGAGAGGAGGAAACTTGTTGCCTTGGTTTCTTTATGTGCCTCTTCATTCTTCCACATCGATAGTCCTAACAAAAGAAAATAGAGATAATTAGAAGTTTCCATTAGGCTTTTTTTTCAGTTTGCCGTTGTTATCTGAACTTTTTTTCCTCTCTCTCTTATGTTTTGAAAGTTTAAAAGGCCCATTGAATTGTTGGGATGGCTGTTTCCGTGGGAAACTGAGGTTTTTGACATTGTAGTTAGTAGAAACAGGAGTCTTTCTCCTCCTCCTCTCTCTCTTTCTCACCCTCTCTTTCTTACTCTCTCTCTCTCTATCTCTCTCTTGTTCTGTCCGTTAACTCTTGCTATTCCACTGCTGAGGTAATTTCCTCCTATTCTATTACTTCCTAACTCAGCAGCCAATAAGAAGCAGTGGAACACATTTTGGCAGCCAGCAGGATCTATACAGCCAACTTTTCCAGTGTGCCTAAAGGCTATAGAGCACAGGAAGCTAACGGCAGCTCAACGAGGCGGAGAAGGAACATGTATTTCAACCTATGAAAACAAATGTGGGTTACTACCACTAACAGCAGGGCACAAACATTTTTGAATAACAAATAATGACAAGCACTAGCATGTAACTTAATAATGACGCCTCTGCTCAAAATGAGCTTTAAGAGAAAGAATATGTGCAATTCTTGTTCATCCCTTTGTCCAATAAATTCACTTCATTGGTGTAGGAGGCCACCAGAGATCTTTTATTACTCTTTACAATTCTAAAACGACTGAAAACACTGCCAGCTCATGCTGTAGTCACCAACCAGGCTCTCGTTTACAAGGGTGCTGCAAAAATGTGGCCTGGGTGTCATAATAACATCATATATATTACACTGTAGGTCTTTTTACGTGGCTGGTTTTCAGAAAAGCCCTCAAAAGCAGGAATCATCCTCATTCTGTTGAATGTTAATGGATGCTCTGGAAATTCAATTTCAAGTGTTTTTGACGTTCTATGGAATAGAGACGATGGTGATGCTCAATAGTCATCTAGTGAATAGATATTATTTGGGGAGAGTTAGTGACAACTTTTTGCCATTGTACACTTGTACAATAAAGTCAAACGGGGCCCAGATATGTGATTGAAGAAGAGGTCCACACATTTTGCAAAGAGCTTAGAGAGGCCCTTCGGATCCCAATAATGTGATTTGGTGTTGTTTGTGTGGCTCAGGTGTGATTCAAGTGGCCATGATGTCCTTGGCTCAAATCCAACCTGGGTCTTCATATAATTTATTCACATCATGAGAAAAATAAAACAGACAAAAAGGTGACATCGAACACTCGCTAACCTGACCTGAAGAGCCTCTAAACAAACTTTATTTTGCAGAGTGCAGTTCTTTTTCTTTCTCTCTTCAGCCATGTGTTTGACTGCTTTACTGGTTCTGGCCATAGTAAAGAACATCTTTCTATGCACTGTATACTAACTCAGATAATACTCCTAAAAAAATAATGAAAGGCTGAAACAGTATTCCTTGGCAACAATAGCATATGTCCAGCACTGAAAGGTAAATCTGTTTTCTCCTTACACGGCTCTGTGCACAGCACTACGATTCCACCTCTAAACTGTCCTGTCAGTGCTGAACTGTATGTCGGCCTTCCACGCTTAAATGTGATTGGCCGCTGCTGCTGTCAGTCGGTCGAGCTGGCTGTGTGATTGGCCACCACCAGGCCCGCCAGGGGTCTAGTTCCCTGTGTAGATAAAGAATGTAAATATGCTCTATATTCTATTTAGTGATTTTATTTTCCACATCTATATAGAGATCTAGAGATAATTCTGATTATTATGGGTACTAGACATTGTTCTGATGTCCTACGATGCCATATGATGACTGTATGAGTGCACAAACGCAAGCTTTGTATATTTTCATTCTCTAACTTCACTGCTTTTGCTGTGTGTAATCTCACAATTAACCAACCAACACGTTTTCCCTTCTTCTGACCACCAACACCACCTTCTCTGAACTCTTGGTGGCTGCTTCCATTCCCAGATGTGTTACGGTTGGCCACGAAGGCATCTGAGGATCTTAAAACATTGTGAAGAGGCAGGATCTTGAACAACACTCCATTTGATTTGCATGATAGCCTATTAAATACAACCATTAGAAGTTATATTAGTTATATTATATAAACCAATTCACTCCTGGCAGCCATTAGTTTCCATTCATTTTTGTTAAACATTTGAATCTGTCTTTTATTCAAAGCTAGTAATGGTTGGAATATATCTGCAAAATAACAATTTTTCCAAAAACAAAATGCAAGCAAATTCACATTATACTTGACACCAAGATGGTTCTTTTGAGCAGTTTGTCGCAGTTATTTTCCTTAATTAAGTTTATTTGGAGACTGCAAGGCTTTTGTAGGCTGGAGACAATTGCTAATGTTGTCCTGTTCAGTGTACCAGATATGCCAAAACATATTCATTGCATGACTGTTAAAGATTGAGGAGGCTATGCAGAGAAATGTATTCTCGAGAGTTTGTTTCCCCAAGGTGTAACATACCCACGTGATGTGCAACAGAGCAAAGAAGCACTTACTATTTGTACCTACAAAAAAAAACGGAAGCCATGAGAGGACTGTGAGATTTAATTTTTTGGTGTTCGATTTTCTAAGTTTTATTCAAACTGTTTTCTTTCTTTGTTTATGACTTTGTTTTGCCAGGGTAATTTTCCACCTGTTTTTCTAGGGGGCCCCTGAAGCCCCGAAAGGTGATATTCTTTTTTTTTTTATCTTGTTCACACAAAATAATTAAAAATATATAACTTTCTGGACTTCTGGGGCACTGTAATTTTCAAAGATGAAAAAATAAAATAAAACAAAATTTGAAAGGTTAAAGAAAAACTTGAATGCTCACCACCTAAAAAATGTTTCACCTGATTTTACAGATGAAAAAAAGAAAACTGACAGAGAGCGTCCTGACAAAAAAAAAAGTTGTGTAACAACTTTTTCACCACCTGTGAAAAAAAAATAAAAAAATGATCCTGGCAAAACTTTTTTCGAACCGCTCATGAGTCACAAACACAGGAGAGAAAACAATTTAGATCAGAGTTACAAAATGGATCATCGGAAAAAATAAAAATAAAAATCCTACTTGCCTTTAAGGGCTTCCCTACATAACTCATGAGAAAAACAAACAAGAAAAGAGTTAGGCTGAGTTCTAGGTAATGGACCCTGACCAATCCAGTTAACCTGTGTGGGGTTGTGTGTGCGTGTTTTTGATGTAATGCAAGGAGCTGTTCGTGAACAACAGAGTTTACCAGATCTACTGCCACAGCTGCAGTACTCCTCTGACTCTGTAGGGGTCTCTCTTTTTCTTGTCTGCCTGCCCTCACGGTTGTATGGACTGTTAAAACAGAAAAGGAGCCATTTTCTATTGTTCACACTTCTCTCTCTCTTTCTCTTTCTATGGGTATGACAACTCCCTCTGTCACATTCTCTCTCTCTCTCTCTCTCTCTCTCTCTCTGATGTCTGTATCCTCTATCTTTGGTCAATAAAGCTGAGTTTCTCCAGTGCCCTCCTGCCGTCTCTTGCTTGTTGTTCTTTCCATCTGTCTCTAACATTCACTTTTTTCATTGGCTGCTGACACAGAGATTAAAGCTATCCTTACTGCACCCCTATCTGTTATAATACCCACTGCCACTAACAAGCACAAACACACACACACACACACACACACACACACACACACACACACACACACACACACACACATTATACACTTACACGTAGCAGTGATATTGTATCCAGTATTTTCAAAAGTCACATAAGACGAAACAAATACAATCAGGTGAGGTTATCAATCAAGTTGCACCACAAACTCACAAATGAAAGTCAGCTCATACAACTTCCTGTCGTACTTTTTAGTGTAATTTATTCAAACCCAGTGATAGTATTAGTCCGGCGCAAATCGACCACATGGTCTTTTTCGGGATGAAAATACATCAAATAAGCCATCGAGACAGATTTTTTTTAACATAAACTCCGGGTTCACTAACTACCTTGTTGGTGCTTCGTTTTAAGTGTAGGGACTCTAATCATGCTACTGCAGAGGTTTGGTGCTATTTTGAGCAGTATTAGTGGTTAAAAATGCCATTTTGGATGGTTCAGCGCACTGCCCCGAGCTAATCAGTGTTAGCCCTTTGGGGCTATATCTATACATGGTTTATCAACGGAAAAACTCGGTGGCTTATCTGATGTATTTTCATGGCAAAAAATGCCATTGGCTCCATTTTCGCCGGACTTACACTTTAAGCTACCAAACAAACTAGAGCACGACAAAAACTCCTGTCATAGTGAGTCAGAAATTACACAAATTCTGCTATGATTCACTGAGACCTTCTTTATTCTGAGCACCTCCGAATATTTTGACTGGTTTTGTAATATTTACTTGATTCAAATAGCCCCTAATGCAACAAATGCTTGAAAACCAGCTATATAAAACATTCAGAAAATGTCTAGGCATTCATTGAGATTAATGTGGCCTATTTGAAACAACGCTGAGGCTCTGTGACTGTAGCTGCACACTCACTGTGAAATACTGACAATGAGATTAAAGCATCGGTATCAGACAGTATGTTCCTACAAGTAAACCAGAATAAAGGATGGTTGTACTGGGACTTGGACGAAGAGTTTGAATGTAAGCTGTTTCTTTCAGTATGACTACTGTTCATGAAAGCAATCAATCTTATCTCTCTAATATTACTGCAAAATTACTTTAGGGACTCATACTGTGTCTGTGGCATCTTTTGAGTTACACACTGCAAAAATAGGGAGTAAGTAGGAGGATAGGAGGGTGAAGACTAAAAGGGAAAAAACAGCTAAATTAAGAATTTCAATATGTCATTTCCCTAAGAAGGTTCAAACAATATTTGCTAACATGAGCTACTCTCTCTCAAAGCCAGAATCCAGAAAAAATAAGTCTCAAACTTGTGACGTCATCAAGTATCAAGTCTGGAGCTGCTCCATAGACAGTGTTTTCTTCTTCTTTTTTTCATACCCAAATGAGCTTTATTCTATTGTAGTGTTGTCCGTTCTGAAACTTAAAGTCAGTCGCTGGAGAGGCTCCACACTTTTTATTTGTTGACATTAGAAATTAGAGTTTTAGCACTCCAGTTTTTGGATTTGGCTAATATTTTTAGATTGTCTTAGACTGCAGAAAGAACAGGTATTCATTTTGAACATGGGCATAGTTCCATGTTCAAAAGGATGTATGGGAGAGGTAGGGGAAGGTAGGTGGTGCTGAAGGAAAGTAGAAAGGTGTGTGAACAGCTAGATAAACTGGTAGTTCGATCAGTACTTCGGATACCTCCGTGCCCTAGTTTTGCAGGAGCCCTGAGGCGCCCCCCTGGTATCAATAGTAGGTACTGCAAGAACTCATCTTGCTCTATGCTCCATTATCTAACTTTAACCTCACAGCAATATACAGAGAGGACAATAGAGAAAAACCTTACGCATACCACATTAAAGCACAATATTGTATGAAACTCACACTCATTCAAAAGCACACTGCATGAACACAGATGTGGCCACAGTCTTTTTCAATGACACTTTCAAGGATAACGTTCACTTATGATAACCATTGAACATACAATTCACTCTAGAGCTATGTCAGGACATTTTCTAAAACCATAGATAAATATAGAGATTTTTTTTTTATAGAGATTGCATATAGCAGTTGAACAATGTCATCTTTCTTTTGATAATGAGCTTCTATCTCAGACGACGGACTGGCTGTTATTATTTAAAACACATGATCCGGGGAGGGCAGCAGCACAAACATGACGCACACATCCCCAGGGGACATAATACAAGGTGATAAATGATTATATTACAGATGTCATGACAACCATCTGAAAACAGCACTAACACACATACACACACATTCTCTCTCTTCCTGCACAGAGGGTAGGTATGTTTTCTGTGATAATGAGCACTAATTGATTTGAGACAATGACAGCCTGGTGTTCATCAGAAGCCACGGCCGCATTTAATATTAGACATTACACGCACACACACAATAGGATGATAATGGACGTGTCAACAGGTGGAAAATGTGCATGGATGTAAGCACTGTGACTTCTCCCGACCACATGTACAGTAACTCACCAGCACCGATTTAACTCTCATCTGTAATGTTGCACGTTATTTGTTGTTCACTCCTGTAACTGAAACTTTACATACAAACAACAGGACATACAATTTAAAGCAAAATTAAGTGGTAGATCTTTTTGAGGTAGTAAATGAAGAGGCAACAGATATGACAGCTGAATTATTGGATGTGTATACCAGTATATCACTCCTGGGGGTGAGTTTAATACACTATTACTACTGCTGATTGGGGATGCAACGACTTAATTGGTCAAACATCGTTATCAGATGTTATTTGCCTTGTCGACTACTATCGTCCAATCACAAATAAGATGAAATTCACCGGCTGCAGTGGCAGATGATGATCTGCTGTATTGCATCAACTTTGCACTTGCTAAATGTTGCATTAAAAGGTTACTTTTTCACATGAAAGATAGTTATGTCAAAGGTTGTTCATATGATTGAATTTGTGCTCCTTCAAAGATAGACAGTGTAATGAAGGGTTGGATTTCTTTAAAATAGTTTGTCCGAGCACAAAACGGGTAATAAATAACAACAAAAGCAAAATACACGACAACAAACAATATTGGCTTTGTTCAAATTGTTATTTTAAACATTGTACCAGCCCAGAATTTCATAATCCATGCATCCGTTCTACTGATGCTACTACTGCTAATATATACAAGTATTTCCCTTTTAAATGTAGCATAGCTAAGGTATAAAGTAGCATATTGAAGAAAAATAAATATAAAGCATTTATGTATGGTATTATATGGGTACATGTACTTTCCATAACTGGCCAATACTGCCACTGTTGCTAACAGCTGTGGCATTAGTAGCTGAAGTATATTAAGTATTGATGTTGACATATTCTACTCTGAAAGTGATTTTCCTTCAGTTTGTGGTGAGTGTGGGTGTCAGGAGGTTGAGATAAGACGAGATATGGAATCAGATGAACTTCACTCCTCAAGGTGGAACTGAGTCACTGAAGCAGCAAAGAACATTGTCAAGATAAATAAGTACAGCCAGAGAGTGCAGTGAAGACTCAGGATTTATTATCTCTATCATACAAACTGACCGGTGTACAGAGGAACCGATGTTGGCAGTTCACTGATTCACAACCCAGCACAAAAGCATATGTGCACGATATGCGTCACTAGCTATCAATATTATCATAATTACAGGTCAGATGCACGTTGCATGCCAAAAAGTTCACTCACAGGTTCAAATTGATATGAAAGATGATGATTAATAAAGAATTCAATGGTAATAACTCAAATTCTGTTTTATCAGGCTACGGCAATACACCAGGGGTTACCGTGACAACAGCAAATGGGTATCAAGCTCCCATTCCGACCACATATCCTCACACTGCCATGGTGAGTAGACTACTGTATCTGTGTGAGTGTTTCCATGTATATATATATATATGTGTGTGTGTGTGTTTCTGCCAATATTCTACACCTGTACTCAGAAAGCTTGGTTTGATATCAAAAGATTACGCTGTCTGCCAGGAAATCTTTCACGGTGCAGTTATATATTTATTCAAATTTCAGGAGATTGCAGCCTTCCAAGCAACCATTTCCATTGTTGCTGTTTGCCCACTATATAGGTGTGTGTCAGACTGGTCTGTTTTTTATTAAAAATATATATATATTTTCTTATACCTTAATTGGAAAAGTAGAACTAAAAAAAAAAATGATGTGACGCACAAATCATAAGAAGAGGTTTTGCTCTAGTGAATTGTTTAAAAACATTAACTTTAAATTGCTAGTTTTTAAATATGTTTTAGCAAGGCAGGTTTAGGGAAAGTGGACACATCAAGACATTCAATCCCCAAATAATTCATTGATATGCAACAACTTTCATATCTCAGGGTGGATGGATTTTAGCAGAAGTTAGGGTCTGTGTGTTTGCATAAAGTGAGCTAATCATTGGGTTTTGTCCTTCTGGAGTCCAGGCTCCTGCACAGTACTGTAGTGGTTCCACATATGGTATTGTAGACTGAATAACATCTGCTCAGGGGGTATGTTTGGAATGCCTTTCAGTCCCATTGTTTCCTTTCTACAGCATAGTTGTTCCGTAATGTGCGGAGGTGTGCCGCTACAGTGTCTCTAAAATGGCTTTGACATTACTGTTTTGGCATTTCCATGTAATGTAAGATCACTTAATATTTCTAAAGGGAGCTTATAATCAGTCTGTGGTACTTCCAGACATTTTAATCTACTATAAACCTTAATTTAATACTGGGGGTGGCAATAGCTCAGTCCGTAGGGTTGCCGGTTCAAGTCCCTGTGTGGACCATGAATGGAGTGTGGACTGGTGGCTGGAGAGGGGCCTGTGTGTGTAACCTGAATAATAATAATAACAGATTAAAAAAATTGAATTTCCCTTTGCAGGATAAATAAAGGAATTCTTCTTCTTCTTTGTAACATTCCTGCAGGGACTTATATCCAATCATGCAGTGTAGTGAGTTTCAAGTTCATGTTACTCCCATGATGTAGCTACATTTCGTTTTCTATGTTGTATTATATTGAGTTAGAATTCTATATAGAATCTATATTTTCGGCACACAGTAGCATGTTATATTTTTAATGCATTACTTTATGTGCTTTTTAATTTCTATGTTTATTGTTTTGTGTAACAATGAATGTTGATGTTCTATACTTTACAATACTACACTATACAAGTAGTTATCTTGTTGTACAGTTACCCTACTTGAGTAAAGGTGGAGACCGCCGCCGCCGCCTGTTCTGGAGTGTTCCGAGTTTATTTTGTCCCTCCGAAAATGCTACCTGAGCACATTTGGACTGAGGGGAGGTGGAGCTGGAGGTGGGGGAGACATAGAGGTGGGGTGCAGAAGCCTGGGGGGGGGGGCTGGCTGGGCTGCGGTCAGATTGTTTTGTGGCTGAATTAAATGAATGAAAGGCAGTACACGGCGGTAACCTGATCCGTCCGGGTCGGGCCTCATTGTGCTCGGCTGGCTGGAGCTCGTGCTGCCGGCTCGCTCTCTGATTGTCTCTGGAACGGGACAGAAAACACTCCCGGGACCTCGCGAGCCCTGCATTATTCAGCACGCGTGCCTCAGAGAGAGAGAGAGAGAGAGAGAGAGAGAGAGAGAGAGAGAGAGAGAGAGAGAGAGAGAGAGAGAGAGAGAGAGAGAGAGGGGAGGGGGAGGAGAGAGAGGAGGTTGGAAAAGCTGGCGCGTAAAAAAGGAGCTCAATGTCATCCCTGTCAGAGCTCGCCGTTACCCGTTATTGCTGGCGTTGAGAACGCGCGAGCATCCGGTCCTCTATTCCTCCTGCCCTGGTTGTCTTTCTAACGTCCCGCCGGCCGGTGGTGCAACCTCTAAGGACCCGCTCCCTCCCCCGCCCTTCCTCCCTCCGTGAACATTGAAGAAGACTAAGGGGAAAGAAGAAGAAGAAGAAGAAGAAGAAGCGGTCAGCAGGTCGGTTACGCCTCCGCCGTTAAAACTAATCCCGGTTATTAGCGGTTTTTAGCCGGTCGTAAGGAGCTCCAGGGGATCAGCGCTTTGCTACGCATCTTTCTCCACACAGGTAGATTGAATTAAAACAAACGCAATGCTCAATAACATCATAGAAATGTATTTTAACTGAAGTTTTCATAGGACAGAAAACTCATTTGAAGGGATAGTCAGTGAAAGTGTAACATTATCTTGGTAGAGTGTGTGTGTGTGTGTGTGTGTGTTTGTTTGTGTCAGTTCAGGGGTCCATTGGGCTTTTTTTGCATGCTGTTGGTGTTGTCAGTTAGCTATGTGTGTTTATGTGTGTGGGTTAACAGAAAAGCCTGTAATTACACTGATTGGCTTTAAAGTGGTGAGGACACAGGATACTGCACTCTCCCGAGAGAGAGAGAGAGAGAGAGAGAGAGAGAGACTTCTAAAGGAGGTTAGTGGACCAGACTGCCTGATGCAGTAGTCTCTATTTCTCTCTCTGTCTCTGTGCTCCTCCTCCTCCTCTGCATCACTTTAACCTAGATATAGAAATGACCTTAACCTGGTTTTCACTGAATGACTTGGCAGAGGCAGAGAGACAGTCTTTTTCGTGCTGCTACTTGTTATGTCCCTCACCAAACATAATTACCTTATGTTTAACTGGATTTTTGCCTGTTTATTTGCATTTACTCTGTGCAGTTAACATTACTTGTAGCTGTTAATATGATCTTGCATTTCGATCAAATCAAAACACATGGTCACATGGCAGCGTTCATAATTCAGCCCCACCCCTACTGAAAAGCACTCCTTGGCTGCAATTTGAATACGACATGCACATGTTAGCGTTTCTTTAAAAAAAAGGTGAAAAGTGGAGGCAGACAATTGCAAATGTGCTGGGTCGTCACAGAGTAGCAATCGAACCCAAGAGAGAGCTAGCACACGTTCTTCAGAACACCTGAAGCCAGACTTCATTTGTCCGCTCCAGATTTGCGCCTGGTGAGTTTTTCGATCTTTCATCTCGCCCGTGCTGTAGCTGTTGCCAAGCAACTCGCAACGTCTTTGATTGTAGATTTTTTGACATTGTTAATGTTTAACGAGGAGATGGACATTGCCTTGCTGGGTGTTTCCTTTTTGTTCTCTTGGTGCTGGATCAGAGCATGAGAGATATTTTTCGGTTGAGAACAATGTTAAAGTGATTTGCTGATAAATAACCTAGATTAGGTCAGATGATCAAATCCACTGTGACCACTAAGAAAAATGCACACTCAGGGTGTAGAAATAGTACAGTTAAATACAATACACTAACCTTGAACCTGTTTTCCCATCACTTCCAATCATGCTAAGTGGTTTCACTTAACTGTAGAGTTACTGACGTTTTGCTCATGTGCAGCTGACCAGTACACTATCAAAAAGGGGGATGCAGGCTCCAGAAATCATGTGTCTCTTTGAACATTCTTACAGTTGCTCTGTAAAGAGATGTCTTAATTTTTTTCCCAAGTTAATCTTGGACTTGACAGCTTTTATTTATTTTGCACACGGTTTGCACAGCAGTGCCCATAAGTCAAGGCAAACACATCCCCCTGGCAAGAAGACTCAAGCAGGCAAAGGCAGCCTCAGAACTATATCTTCTGATCAATTCATCTGCATCTTTGTACTCAACGTGTCTCATTAAAGAGAGGACAATGTTTGTTGAAACACTTTTTCAGGTAGATTTTTTTATAGTAAAATTGCAACGGTAAAACGAAGAGATTCTGGTCAGAATTGTTCGGTAACATTGAAAATTGAACAACAAAGCTGTGGCGGAGGATATTCCCCACACTCTGTTTTAGAATAGCTCATCATCTGTGTTCACCGTTTTGTTCGGTCACCATTTGAGTTACTAGCTGATTCTGGAAATAACAAAGCGAAGCAGCAAACTGCCAATTCAGACAGAGCCTTTGCCAATACCTCTGCGAGGCCGGTCACAGCCAGCCCTCTATTTGATTACATAGTCAATGCCAGGAGGTACATGCCACTCACTGTCTGTTAGTGTAGCTTAACGGTTTTTGTGTGTATGTGTGTCTGGTGGAAGTACATTTTCCGTCCCCACCCCTCTCAGCACGGTGGACTCTGAGAACATTGACAGGAACAAGAAACTTATCAATGATGTCTTCTTCCTCCAAACCTCTCCCTCTTCCCAGAAATCACACACACGCATAATCGCAAGTTACATAACGGCTGTGTGGTTGACGATGCTAAAGCTTGGTGGCCAGAGTGTACACAGGGGGTGGAAACGGGAATGAGGTACCGAAGGGAGAGGCGGGATGAGGGAGACTGACGCGATGACAAGAAACAATGAGTACAAGGAGAGATAAAGGGCAGGTGTGTGCGTGTGTGTGTGTGTGTGTGTGTGTGTATGTGTGTGTGTGTGTGCGCGTGTCGGGGGTAGGTGGAGTAGTGAATGTTAGGCAAGTGAGGGAAACGTGAGGGAGGGACATGGAGGAGGAGGGTGCTGGTAGGAAGTCTGTTCAGCCTCACACAGCTCCAAGTGTTGTTGACATTAACTGGCCGATGGCCTTTCAATGGCTGATCTGTTGATGGACCTCCACTGGCTGTCTTCCAGGAAGAGAGGGAACTCTTGTTATTGGACAAGGTCCCAAACATTACAGTCAAATCACCTCTGTTCAGATGGACACTAATATCATTGATTCAGAATCAGAATCAGCTTTCACGGCCAATTAAGTTTGCACACATGCGTAGAAATATTTATACACCTGAGGTGTATAAAGTTTCAAAGCATTTTTCAGACGGACGTTCAATTCAAATTTGACTACTTGGGTGCCACACCATCAGAAAATGCTTCTTCTAAGTGCTGCTAGCAGAAAAGCTATTACTTAGAAGGTGGAGAGATGGATTACGTACTGTATGTTACACCGATAAGACCGTCATCTGTCTACAGTGGATTTTGCGTCCTTTTTGTTTTATTTTATACTCCCTCTGTAGAGGGCTTTGTATGTCACTGAGGTTTACCCCAACATGTTTGTTTATTAAGTTTTTGTTCTTATATTACTATATTTAAGAAAAAAGGTTATATGTATATTTACTGGATGGGTGAATGCCTTACACGCTTTTGTACTTCTCACTGAATTTGGAATACCTTGTTGTGGGCTACAATTGTACATTTGCAGGTGGCTAAATGAGAAGTAGGATATGTATTTTCACTGACTGTATGGACCTGGAGAATCTTAATAATAAAAAAAAGGAAATATTTGACCACTATAAACATTCACATTTGCTTCTCAAGTTGTACCCCATTGTGGAAAGTACGCTGTCAGCTCTCAGTTTATGAATTTGATCAGTGTGTTATCAGCTGACAATGAGAGGATAACATGAATAGGAAAGACAATTTGTGGCTTGGGTGTTTGTCATTGGATATCATGTGAATGCCCATTGACTGAGCCTTGAAAATGAATTTCCCAGCATCTAAACAAAGCCTCCTCATGTTTGTGCATGTCTGCAAGTAGTTTCTTTGGGCTGTGAATAACACGTTGTGGCTATTTTTTGATTGGCCCATGGGAATGGATTACAGCTAAAAGTGATGAAGGGACACAGTCATTTCCTGTGTGCGCCGGGTTTATTTCTCATAACTTGTTTGATAATGCAGCAAAAAGAAGTCACTTTGACACAGAGAAGAGCACATTTGAAAAGAGATAAAAGCACTTTTCTAAAGGGCCTTGTCGTAATCTTAAGCTGTTAAAAGTTTGGATTCTTCAAAATGGAACCAATCATCATGTCAAAGGAAAAGTAAATCTACAATAATGGATTCCACCTGAGTCATAGGCATGAGTGCTGGAATATGGTATCTAATTAGAGATGGTTTTGGTATTGCTTCATTATTAAGTGTAATGTCATCATCACCATGCCAGTCCAAGAAATATGGTATTGTAGGTGTGAGGGAAAATGGATTCTTAGATGCATTGCGATGCGGCCGTGGAAGATGCTGAGTCGATTCACAAATGTCAAAAAAATCGATTATCTAATTGTTAATTGATAAAGTATTGTGCACAGAACGCAAAAGGCTGAACTCGGAAATGCGGAAGTGGAGCGTCCATAAAGTCTTTGGCATTGCACATAACGGGGACAGAATTCTGCTGGTGTGTCGGATTAACTGTTTTTTTTTTTTAAATGAACTGTTTACAGACGAGCAGTACGACGTTGTCTCGTGGCTCGGCATTCATCAACGTTACTTTTATCACAGATGAGTGGCAGCTAGCGTCTCATGTGCTCCAAATGAGAGCAGGGAATGAGAGCCACACGGGTGCAAATATAGCTGAGCTGTTCTGGATTCTCTATTTTTTATTTGTCAATAAGGTCAACTTCTTACGTTGTTTAGAATATGCTGAAGTCTGTATTCATTTTCTACAAGTATGGTGCTACAGGCAGACTTTACTTTTTCTGTAAGTTCTTTGCAATGCAGGGAAATATGTTTGCAAATGTAAGCATATATCCCTGCATGTAAATGTTTAGTTGAAGTGTCACATCACTTCTATTTGTTTTTTATTAATGAAATATATTGGAAGTAATTCATTTGTGATCATTACTCATACTTTGCTAAAAAAGTACGAAGTAGTCACAATGCATCAGGATCATCGTTTTATAATCGCAGCCCTCTGAATTGTAATCTGATTGAATCACAGGGTGCGTAGAAACTCCCACTCCTATTGTATAGCTGCATTGATCCCATCCAAGGCTTGTCGCCATTATTCTTTGGAATTCATGTTGGCTCTGGCACAAGAAAATAACTTCCTCATTCTTAATCCTGCCTTCAGAGCTCTGATTGGCTCAGCTAAAATACTCTGTGTATCCACCACAAGGGCACAAGGGTTATTACTGCCATATTATGTTGAGACTCACTTTGAAAATGACGATGAAAGAAAAATGCCTGAATTCAGCACAGGACAAGGTCACATTCCATCTTCCATCAAAGTATTTTCTCCAGTGTTTTGGTATTTGTATTCCAGAGAGGAAGAGAACTGAAGGGATGCAGGAAACGCAACAATACAGCCCAGCCATGTGATGGCCACCATTACGCAACCCCCGCCACCCACTATTGTCTGCAGCATCCACCAACTATTGTTGTACTGTGCGACAGAAGTCATTCATTAAACACAAAGCAAAGCACAAACCACCTGCTAGCACGAAAACTGTTTACAAAAAATATGCAGGCAATGAAAATGCAGCGCGAAAATACAGGAACAGGGCATAGTTGAAAAAAAATGCCTTTGAACAGAACATTTTTAACTTTTAAAACTGTGAATTGGCAAATGCTTTTCTGACAGAAGACCAGAGAGCTGAATTATTGCTTTTTGTCCATACAAGAATTTACAATATACAAGGAACAGTTTGATTAAATACTAAAGCGGAGACTTTATCTGCAGTTCCGGGAAGTCAGGAGGGAGGCTGACCTCTAATGTCAGGGCTTCCTCTCATAACACAGTGCTGTGTTTTGGTGGTGAAAAGCAGCAGAAGTCTCTTTATCACATTCCAGTTTGAGACAGGAATGTCAGAATGCTTCTTGGCTTTAGGTATTGCAGAATAAGGGGGGGGGGGGGGCTTGGGGCTCAAGGTCAGGCACTTTTAGGTCGTGATTGAGGTCATTTTGGCCAACTTTTACTTTGAGGGTTTTGGTGTATGGATAAGGTTCTGCTATCTCATATATATACATCCATAACAGACAGATTTTCAGGCGGCAGAGTGGGATTGAAAGCTCTCCCCCAGAACTCTTGGATATATCTCTCACTTTTTTCACCCTTTAAAACTTACTCTATGCAGTTACTGTTGCTGTCAAGATTGCAATTGCTCTCTCAGGTAGATGAAATACAACGTGAGTTCAAGGATGTTTTTACGGGTTGTTGAAACGTTGTTGGTAGAATACAACACAAGAAAACAGTAGATGAATTAGAAGAAGATAAGGTAGCCAGTGTGAAACAATGAACTACAATACTTCATCACATAATAATTCCTGGAATGTGCTAAACATCACTGGGCACTGAGTAACAGAGTCTGATGGGAGTTTTCCTTAGTGGTTATCTAATGGTTAGTGCTTGGATTTTGGGTGAAAATCAAAACTGGGTCAGTTTTGTTTATAGTGACATGGGTTAAGTGTTCTTCTCGATCATCATCAAGTATGACAAACTTTGTGTTTGCTATTTGGTTTCTAATTATTTTGATGATATGCACTTCAGGAATTTACTGGAAGGGAATAATTTGAGCAATATTGCTGTGGTAATGCCATATGTAGAGGTGAAGAGATGGGAATAAATGAGATTTCAACCCCATCAGCAGGTCTTTTATCAGGTCATGTCATCCCCACTCTCTCTGACGCGAGTTTGCTTTCTAAGTATACATATAATTAAGCAATAGCCTGCGACAGGCAGTGGTATGTTGGGATTACATCACTGCTAAGGGGTGTTGTTCAGCCAGATGCAAAGCTGTTAATGGTTGTTTTATTTCACAATTTCACTGAAACCATGATTTTCCTTTGAAGCCACAGAAAATAGCACTGATGGAAAAAGGTATTATCTAAATAAATGGGGACTACTTTCATTATCATTACACTGTTTTCTTCCTGTGTGAAGCCTCCTTCCTTCTGCTGTCAGCAGGATAATGAGCTAGTTTCCTCAAATAGACAAGTGATTAACACTGCTCTTCTCAGTGTGAGGCAGAGCAGAGCTAGTTAATGATATAAGCTAACACGGGCAAGGGGTTCACTCTCTTAGGACCACAGTGTTAATATACCTTCTGCGCCTCAGGCTTGGTCAGCTAGCCATGCAGCATCAAAACATGGTCGGGATGCTATTTCTTGAGAAGTTGAGTGCAAATAGTTGAGTTTGTGTGAGTTTGTGTGTGTGTGTGTGTGTGTGTGTATGTGTGTGTGTGTATGTGTGTGTGCGTGTGTGCGTGTGTGCGTGTGTGTGTGTGTGTGTGTTCACCATAGGGATGTTATATAGTTTGAATGTTGAGACTAGTTTTGTCAGTGTTTGACTGGACAGTTGACAATTGAGTACTCATTTGTATTATAAAATGGTAAGCGTTGGCTGTTTTTTGACAAATTGTGCTCTTCAGTCAGCACAATGAAATGATGACAAGCTTGCTGAGGTGTATATCTGGAGGGATTTGTGTCGTGCTTTCTAAACATAGCTAGCTGCCATAAGTCAAGTGAGTGTTGTGCTGTAATGTAAGTCACTAATCTAATCTTTCTCCACTCAGACTCAAACAGTGCATCTAAGGTCATGCTATCTTTAAACTGCTGGTTACAGATAATTGTTAGCAACATAACATAACAGTGATGGGCGGCGCCCATATCGACACTAATGTGTGATTGGCTGATGAGTTTATGATGCAGATTAATCCCCTGCTTGGCAAATTCATTGGCAACAAAAAAGGCAGCACGTGGTTGTGATATATATGTTTTTGGAACGGAAATCCAGCAACTAATCCTGAAATTGATGACTGTAGCTGAAAAAAAGACACATTGCATTTATTATACACCATTTTCAAATTTTGTGTGACACTAATGAGCTCTTTTCATTCTAGATCAAATCCACAAAAGAGCTTTCATGTTAGTTTCCCTGACCACAGATCTTAATTGTCTTCAGAACCTTTAGCCCACTGGCCTGTTAGCCTCACTGTGTGGTCTCTGTACTGAGAGTCCTGTGGGACAAAATACTGAAATGGGCTGCTTCATGCTGGGAAAGGATTACAATTATATGCTTGGTGGCGTCTTCGCTCACAAGCTCACATACACACAGGAACAGGCACAACCACATCCTCGAAACCCTCAAAATCAGCCATCCACGTCCTCTTGTGAAGATTTGTTCCTTTATGACGGTCCCTAGCTGAATGATCATCCTATTATCCCTGATGCTGATTGTCTGATTCCACAGAGGCTCTGAGCTTTTATCCTGTTCGTCTATATCATTCATGTCTCATCAATGCATGTAACTAATTCAACTCCATGTTTGCCACCATAATTATTATCATCGCCATGTTCTGTCACTCTAGCTGTGCCTGTTTCTTGCTGTCCTGCTGTATTAACTGCCATAACTTGCAAGTCATATTCACATTGTTTTAGCTATCACTATAGTAACTGTTACTTTTGTGGTTGCTTGCATCTCTGGAAGTGTGTCTGTCTGTCTTTGTGTCTGTATTTCTCTCTTTGTCCATCCGTCCTTCTTTTCTCTCTTTCTCTCTCCTTTTCTTCCTCTCAGACCTGTCAAGACAGATGGCCGTCCTCCATAGAGCTGGGTCTGTCCGACGTTTCTGCCTGTAATAGGGAAGGTTTTCGTTGCCACCGTACTCTACGGGGGAATTGTTGGGTCTATGTAAATCATAAATAAGTCATAGAGTGTGGTCCTACTCTGTAAAGTGTCCTGAGATAACTTTTGTTATGATTTGGCACTGTAAATAAAATTGAATTTAATTTAATTGAAATTTTCAGGTTCAGTTCTGAGATTACTTACAGTACTTTAGTGACAAACTTGTTTTGGAGATAAAGTTTAGGAAGTTTAGCAAGAGATGAACCAGAGAAGTGTTTTTTCTCTCACTATAGGTAGGTGCATTAATGTGATGTTTGTGATCAAAAACATAGTATTCACTGTGTTTTATATGAGTGTGTTTGAGATGTGATACAGTATAAAAGAAAGGGAATGCTACTTGACAGCAGGTACTGTGTCATGCTGAATTAACAGTAGGAAAGAGCTGGACTGTTGCATAACCAAGGGAGGCCGTAGGGAAGGGAACAAAACAAAAAGTTATTGGCAATGCATCCTAAATTTCTGGGAAAGCTTTGTGGGTTGGGGCTCTGAGTGTGGTTGTCACTAGAATGAGAATAGCTGGTCCACCTTAAAAGACAGTCTACCTTAGTTGTTGCTAACTTACCCAAGCCCCCAGGAAGAGTGTCTGGCTAATTTGACATAGTGACATAGTGGAATTACAACATCTGGGTCCGTCACGTGACGCCATGGGGCCCAACAAGACTTTTTCCCATAGACCAACATTGTTAAAGAAACATCTATAAATCAGTGTATATATTCTTTTGAGTGTCAACCTCCAGGAAATGACTAGTTTTAACCATCAGAATTTGATCAATGTGGTCCGATAACATATGAAAAGTCTAGAAGAACCGCAGGATTAAATCATTTTTTCCTCATTCAAGTTAGCGAAACACAGAAATAGTGCGAAAGATCCATGTAATTTTATACACAGAGGTGAAACTTTTTTGGCTCCATTCGCCACTGAGCAATTTCATAGGAACGAATGAGGCAAGCAAGACATGAGACCTTGGCTTGCGTCTCGAGGAGTAGAAGCACTTATTTGCTGACAAATATCTGAAAGTGTACACACACTGCACTGCTACGTTCACAGCTATAACGTTACTGCTACAGTGACTTTAACTCAGCATCTCCCTCTCTCTCTCTCTCTCTCTCTCTCTCTCTCTCTCTCTCTCTCTCTCTCTCTCTTTGTCTCTCTCTCTCTCTCTCTCTCTCTCTCTCTCTCTCTCTACCACTCAGTAGCTAACGTTATGCACACAACCTCCGCACTTAATTATTCCCTAAGTTTGCGACTTGTATAACACATTTGATTTTAGATTAAAACAATAACTTCAAATACATTAAAACAAGGCTGTGTTTAATACACAGTCACAGTTCTGCAGGCCTCTGTAATCTAACCATGTTACTCCTCATTTTAGATGTCTGGTCCATGAAATGTAATCAAATAAACTAATTACATTTCATGGATTTATAGCTGTTTCTTGGTTCCTGCTGGCACAATTCATTAAATGACTGTGATAATAAGTATTTATAGTCAATCATTTGTTTCATACTGTATAATCAATGTGTTTGCTACACAACTGTGTATAAGCAGTGCAATCTACAGCAAACTGTAACTGAGGCTGTTTAAGGTGATCAGGATGACTTCTGCTGTGCATTGGGGTCTTAAACAGAGCTTATGTTTGCAGCAATGACTGACTCACTGTATATTAACCGTCACATAATACACACACAGTGCACCATTTCACTGGCAGACAGCCCAGCAAAGTACAGTTTGTTTTACTGTCACAGTATGAAATATTATTATACACACAGATCTGGGCTCCAGCTAAAGAAAGCAATACAGTCTGTGCTTGTACTCAGTCCAAGACATAACTAATAATGGCTGGCTGTGTTACTGCTTGACTGTGTTTTGTCCCAGTTAGTCCCACACTTGTGCTGGGAGTGTTCATCTGGCTCTATGTCCTCTGCTTGGACAGTGTTCACACTCTCTGACTACAGACTTTGCTGGTTAAGAAAAGTGCTCCATTTGTGAGCATGTAAGTCTGTTTGTGTGTGTGTGTGTGTGTGTGTGTGTGTGTGTGTGTGTGTGTGTGTGTGTGTGTGTGTGTGTGTGTGTGTGTGTGCGCGCGCGCACGGTGTAGCATTAGTATTCAGTCTTGCGAGTCTCACTGAAGCGCCTGTCGTGGCGCTTTGTTGTTGTTTCAAGAAGGGGTCTTAGGGGGTCTAGGGGTTGTGTGTGAGTCAGTGGTGGCATGAGAAGCTTGGAAAGGGACACAAATAGCTGCCATGAGTCCAGACATGCAGTGCATTCCTCTGTAACACTCGAGTCAAAAAGCTTCTTAACATGATTTCAGTCTGGTTGTTGTTTCAAGCTCTCTGGCAGTGGGTAGGTGAAAATCACATTGTTATTCGTTTGCGGTGCTGCAGGATGCCGTCACTGAACTTGATGCTGTACTGCTCGGTTGTGATCCATTTATTCAGAAGCCCTTTTGTTGGTATTTTGGATGTTGTTCCAATGCTGCTAAGTGCTAACCATCCATTAGAGTACGCCACGTCTTAAATATTCAAATTTAAGATGTGTAAAATTGTCAAACTAAAAAACAAATAAACCTTAACAAACCAAAGAGAATATATGATGTTTTGCTTTTTTTTACTAGTATGTCTATATTGTTTTGACTTTGCTAATGTGGTTGTTGTCTTTCTTTTGCCAAATGTTGAACCCAGTGAACTCGTTGTCTGTGATTGTGTCTGTGTTCTTATGCAGGTGGCCTTCAGTTTTTTGGTGTATTTCCTGTGTTGAGGGCCATTTCCATGGATACAAGTTAGCTGGTTTCCTGTTTAGATAACCTGTAAGCTGTGATAGGCTTTTATCCAATTAGTTGCTTCCTTTATTTTGCGGCATCATTTGTTTTAAAGTGTCCGCCACCCATCTTTAAATACATTGTCAATGTTTCTTCATCATCCAGCAAGACTTGAGTGTTTTTAAAATAACTGTATGAGACTGAAGGTTACCAGCTTTTGTGTGAAAGGGGTTGCTTTTGATAGGATTTGACTGTGTGGAAAAGCCCTTACACCTTCTCCAAAGTTGAACTCACTTAAAACAAACAATGTATCAGTTAGACTGTATAAAAGATCCTCAACATGGACATCAGAATAAACTATAACTTCCTGTTCTGGAAATGTCTCCTAAATATTCAGCTACAAAAAATAGTTTTTAAATAATTCTGAAAAGAGAAAAAAGGTTAATGAGTTCTCAGCCCATGTTGGCATTGTGAATATTTTGTGCTAAATGAATACTTAAATACTACTTACTATTACTACTACTACTACAAAAACTCTCATTCTTTAGGCGTCCAACAAAATTACAAGCTTGCTACTTCATGGAGAAAGGCATAATATCTTCCCTAAATGTGAAGCTCTTTTGAATTATTGATAATTTAATAACCACCCATATGAATGTCTAGCTGGGGTCAAATAATAACCACTAGACGCCAATGAAATAGTGCCTCACTGGCTTTAAGCATGCCTGTGTTTGACTTGTAATGCTTGTAAAAGAGTGGCATTATTTCTCGCTTGTACTTATGCAAAATTGATGACACAAACACACAGACTGTGTACCCTGAAGCCATGCAGGATATGGCCTAATTACTAAAACAGTATAAGCGATTTACACATTGATCATAAGGTTTTGTGCTTCATGGTAACACCTTGATTTCTCATTGTATGTCCAAAATGTTCTGTCTTTGTACTGCACAGTGTGTGTGTGGGTGCGTCTGTCTATGGACACGTGTGTTTTTCTAACATGCTAAAATGGCTAAGCGTGTCATTCTATTTATTTCTGTTTCCGTCACTTCCATGACATAAGACTGCTTTAGGCACTACTCTTTATTGACTGGATAGTTTTGACCCAGATGCATGCGATCACATGTAGACACGCACATGAATGAACCATCACATGTACTCCTGCTCCATCTTCCTCACTCTCTTTTACATCTGTCTTTCAATTCCGTACAATGTCTCTTTTCATCTTTCACAGCTTGTCTGTTACTGGACCCTACAGTCGTTAGTTCTTCCCTATTATAAATCACCATTGCTGGCGTAACGACCGTCACAAGTCTCTTTGTGTGTTACAACCCATCCAGGAATTGAACTCCCCAGTGCATATTCAATAATTGGGTTACTGTCCCAATTTTCTGTGTGCCATTTTTCTCCATCATATGGCTCAGAGTTATT
Organism: Echiichthys vipera; assembly: GCF_963691815.1. Classification (NCBI taxonomy): domain Eukaryota; kingdom Metazoa; phylum Chordata; class Actinopteri; order Perciformes; family Trachinidae; genus Echiichthys; species Echiichthys vipera. The sequence goes on from NC_139841.1 coordinate 13,032,098, forward strand.
TCTAGCCTGGGAACTTACTAAGAAGTTGTGATTTGTCACGTTGCTAGGAATTTGCTTAAGTAGCCCAACTCATATTTAATTTCTGCTTTTTTGTCAATTGAATCATCCAGACAATTTTTCCAGTTAGTTAGCAGGGACAGCTACTATTTGTTACGCTCTGTCCAGACGCACAGCTGTTAATGGGCACATATTGGCTTTTGCTGGCCTTCCTGTTCAACTACAC